>NW_005843164.1:123763-125937 GCF_000455745.1 Alligator sinensis
CCTCCATGAAGCTGCGTCCACCAGCATCAAAGCCTGCTCTCGAGAAATCAACTCCGATGGACGGGCCACTGCGCCCGGATGTCCGAGAACTGCCTCCCTCGCCAGATCCTCTTCTCCCAGCTCTCCGCTGGCCAACGCTCAAAGGGCAGCAAAAGGAAATGGTGTAAAGACATGACCAAGGTCTCCCTCAAGCATGGAGGCATTGTCACCAATGTCTGGGAGGAGCAAGCTGCTGACCGTTCAGGGTGGCACCACCCGATCCACCAAGGCGTGTGCCACTTAGAGGCCCAACGACTCAATACTGAGATGAAACAGCAGTGGTAGAGGAAGGAGAAGGAGACCAACCCAGGGCTGCAAATCCCACTCCCCCGCACAACAACACGCCCCCATTGCTGAAGAATGTGTGCGCCCAGAATCGGGCCCCTCCGTCACCTGAGGACCCATCAGGCCTGACGGATGTCATCCCACCACGCAGCCAGCACAGCCCCCGGGTCGCTGGGACTGGCGCTGGGAACAGGGGAAAACCAGCCTGTGTGTGGGTGAGCCCCGGCCTGGGAGTCTGACACCCCCACCCACCACCCCGGCCGGCCTGGCCCGCGGTCCCCAGCAGGCTCTGCCATGGGCTCCCCTCGCCCAGCGGGGACCCAGCGCAGGGCCCTGGCACTAGACTTCACCCCAAAAAGGCCGACAGGCCTGTGCCCTGCTGCTCACCGCTGCTGGTGTGCACAGCAGTGCCACGCCGCTCAGGGACGGTCTGTGGTGTCGCAGGCACAGGTTTGGTGCTGAGCTTCAGGGACATACTTGACTGCCGTGGGAAGTGCCCCGCAGGAACTCCCCTCCCTGCGGGCACTGACTCAGACTTGGAGATTTGTGGCACCTCCACGGGCCACGGGAGACCTGGGAAAGGAAACATCCATTAATGATGAGAGGTCCCATACAGGGGAGCCCAGCACCATCGGGGCCTGCGCCTGCTCCCCTGAGCCTGGGGGACCCCGCGAGATCTCCCGTCTCAACTCCCGACCGAGCTGTGTCTCCAGCTGGGACGTAACATCCATTAATGATGAGAGGTCCCATACAGGGGAGCCCAGCACCATCGGGGCCTGTGCCTGCTCCCCTGAGTCTGGGGGACCCCGCAAGATTTCCCGACCGAGCTGTGTCTCCAGCTGGGACGTGAGACAGGGAACATTTCTCCGCAGCTCTCAGTCACCCGCACTGGGTCACCGGTGGGCGAGGGGAGCCCACGGCAGATCCTGCTGGGGACCATGGGCCAGGCCGGCCGGGGCAGTGGGAGGTGCTTTCAGACCCCCAGGCCGGGGCTCATCCACAGACAGGCTGGGTCTCCTGTTCCCAGCTCCAGTCCCAGCGACCCTGCGGCTGTGCTGGCTGTGTGGCTGGATGAATTTGAGCTCCTTGGCTCTAAGCAAATGTCCCCCTGGACCTCCCGCGCTGTCCCGGGCCTCAGCCCCTCAGGACAGGTGCAGCAGGGGGGAGGCTCTAGCCGAGAAGGCACCTGGGGGCGCGGGGCTGCTTTCCTCTCACTCCTCTGTGCACGTTTTGGGGCAGAGCACCGATGGGCAGCGTCCACTGGCTCTTTACACGCGTTTGAGGACCGGTGGGTGCAGCCCGGGGGGCTCTGCTCCGTGTCGCCCCCAGCCTGACCTGTGACCCACACAACGCTCCCACCCTGATATTGCTGTAGATGTCCCAAGGAATTAGCTGTGTTGTTCATTCACTTGCCCCACACCGTAGGGGACACGAGTTAGTCAGGTGGGCCTTAGGGCCCATGGCTTCTCGGTAACACAAGGACACAGGGCAGACCTAGCAGCCGGGAGCCCGGCTCCATCAAAGGAGTCAGCGAGAAGGGAGCTGCTTCATGCCCACGAGCCACGTTGTATGCCAGGCTTGCAGCTCGTGGGGTAACATCGGGGCTGGGGCCACCATCCAAGCTGGGTGTCAGGGAGGTGAGACTGACCTGTCACCTGCAGCCCGGTGCTGCATTTCTCCATGGCCCGCTCCAGGGCCACGTGCTGCACGCGGCAGATGTACTGGGCGCCCTGGTCTCTCTGCACCGACGGGGTGAAGATCAGTCTTGTTTCCTGCTGGAAACTCTTCCCATCAGGCGCCTGCTCGGCCGTGCCCGGTTGGATCCTGTAGTCATCAGAGTCCGGCAGGGG
>NW_005843164.1:126125-126616 GCF_000455745.1 Alligator sinensis
AAGGGCGCAGAGACGGGGACAGGCCGTGTTAGGGGAGCCGGGCCCCGGCAGAGGCTGCTTCCCCTCCCCTCGCACACGAGAGACCGAACCCCGCAGCAGGGCTGGCACCCCTGGCATCTCCTCGGCTTCGGGTATGGATCAGCCCTGATTGATCAGCATCTCTGGGGGGGAAGTGGGGCAAGGAACATTATTCCCAGCTCCTGTTCTCCCCCTCAGTGACCTGCACAGCAGCAATGGTCCCTGCCCACCCACCTGAGCCCCTGGCAGCCCCCTCCTCACCGGCGTCCCCCAGGCGCAGCTCTGTCTCCACCGGGGGGTCCCCGGGGCCGTGCTGCACGCACACTCGCACTCGCAGCCCCGGGCCGGTCAGGCTCCGGCTGGGCACTCTCCACACGCTCGTCGCCGTGAAGGTGCCGTCCGGGTTGGGGCTGATCTCGCTGGGCTTGGACCTTTCCCAGGCTTTCCCGTCCCAGCTCCACTCGATGCGGTGG
>NW_005843164.1:128217-131728 GCF_000455745.1 Alligator sinensis
GCCTGTTGTGGGGAGGCCTCACCACCAGCCCGGGGGCGTTCCCAGGAGGTCCTCGGCTCCCACCGGTGCTCACGGCCACCGGGGACGCACGCGGGGCCCCTCTCCGGCCCTCACCGAGCACGCGCAGGCTGGTGCTGCCCTGCTGCTGCTGCGCCCCGTAGCCCACGATACACGTGTACAGCCCCCCGTCTGTCACCGTCACCCTGGGCAGTGTGAGGGACGCGTCTCCCTTCTCCAGCTCCGTCTCCACCAGCCTGGCTCCGGGCTGGGCACTAGTCCCGCCTTCATCGTACTGCGCAATCTTCTCATCCCAGAGTTTCCAGGTCACCCGCAGGGAGCGCAGGGCCACCGGGCCCCCGACATCAAAGTGGCACTGCAGCCGGGCCTCGGCGCCCAGCAGGGCCTGGGAGGAGGGGTCTGTCATCACCCGCAGCTGGGAGCCTGCAGGGAGGGGAGAGACGTCCATGAGACAGCGTGGGGTATCGCAGTACAGGGGCAGATGCTGCCCCTGACCCCTGAGCTGGTGCTGGAGTGGAGGAGCAGGTGCCTGCTGCACTCTGGCTGCTTTGTAGTAAAGTGATCACTGGAGCCCCCAATCCCCAGCCCATGGGGTCCTTGGATGTTCCCTGGAGATGTGAGCAGCTGTTCTGGCGACTGGGCCCATGTCAAGGCTACCCACACTCCCCAGTCCTGAATTCTCCCCTCGGGGTCTAGTGCGAGATGCCCCCGGGAGAGGGCGAGGGAAGGGGGCACAGCGGTGGGCAGGGGCTGGCGCGTTGGCGGGGTCCATGGGTGCCTGGGCTCTGCTCCAGCACTGCAGCCCCTTGCAATGCTGGACCCATGTGTGAAGTGTCCCCATGGGCCATCTCTGGGCTCTGGCTCTGGGAGTCTGGCCACGTGGGTCTGGACTTACCGGATGCCCTGAGCGAGAGGAGGGGGGGGAGGAGGAGGAGGAGGAGAGACCCCAGCCCCATGGATTTGCGTGCAAGCGTCCGTCCTGCTTCCTCTGGCGGGTGGGCAAAGTCTGCGGTGGTTTCTCTTTACCTGGGTAGCAGGTATGGGGCGCGGAGCAGGGCAGAGTCCAGGCCACACCCTGGGGGAAGGGCAGCTCTGCACCCAGACAGGGGCAGGGGGCAGCTGCCCCGGGTCGGACGCGGGTCCTCAGCACCCCCAAGGCCCTGCGAAGACTTCTGCTTCTGTGCCCGGCCCCAGCCCTCTGTGCCCCCTCCCATGTGCCAGGGACGCCCCGAGGGCTCTGGGCAGTGGGGAACTCCCCTCTTCCCCCATACTCTCTTCAGCTGTCGTGTCGTGTCGTGCTATATCATGGCTGACAGTGTCATTTTGTGCACGGTTTGGTCTGAAGGGTGTGGAGACGGTGCTGACAAGGGGACATGGGAGCGGCCTCCAGACACTGAAGGGCTGCTGCAGGGAAGAGGGAAAGTGTTTTCTCCCCTGTTGCTGAGAGGAGGTCATAGACCCGTAGCTTAAAGTTGCAGGAGAGTCAGTTTGGACCAGGGATCTGGGAACACTTCTTCGGTGTCGGAGCAGCGTGGCCGTGGGCCAGACGCCGGGGAGTGGGGGACAGTCCAGCACTGGAGGGCTCAGCAGAGGTGGACAGCCGCTGGCTGGGGCGGTCTCGCTGCAGCGATGCCTGTGCTCTGCGGTGGGGGCTCCCAGGCCTCGGGGCTGGGCTGGTTGCCCCCCCACCTCTCTGCTACACGTGTTGGGCATTTAAGCCTCCCTGAGTGTTGCTGGGTGTTGGCTAGAGCCGGGCTGGGCTGGGCCTGTGCTCCCGTGGGGACCAAAGCAGAGGGTTGTGGCTGGAGGGCTAGAGGACAGTCTGGGAAAAAAACTATGAAGATGGGCTGACGTAAATCCCGAACATTTGATGATATTTAAAAAAACCCACCCAGACAGAAATCAGAGGATGCAAAAAGACAACATGTCTGGGAAAACCCAGCCATATGGTAACCCTAATATGTCCTCAACAGATCTCCCTGCAGAAGGGAAGTGCTTCTCAGCTGGGGGCTGCTGCCAGGAAGGGCTGCAGAATGCATGGCGCTGGTCCTGCTGCACAGCCAGCCCTGGAAAGACTGCCGCGTGCACAGCCCCTGCCTGAATTCGGGCAAAAACCACACCTAACATTTCTGCAGCAGTCTGGCCAGCGCACCGCTCCGTAGAGCCAACCGCACATTATCAAGATAAAGCATCTTCTGGAAGAGACCAGGAGCTACCACAGGACAAATGGTGTTCAGAGGTAATCTAGAAAGCCCGTGCTGAACAGCCCTCACATAGGCTCTCACAGGCGGGGAGCGGGGAACGACAGGCAACAGGAGCTGAACGGATGAAACAGGTAACACCGTGCAGACCCCGCGCAAACACGGCGCAGGAGACGCTTACTGGCTTGGTCACCCCGAACTAGTAAACCAAGTCCTGCTCAAAGATTTGCAGGCATGTTTTCTAACACAATTTTGCGATGGAAACCAACAATTCTGGGTGCCAAGAGCAGGTGAAAAGGTTTTGGTTTTCTCTGGATCCAACCGTTGGCTGCAGAGCCAATGGGTTATCCAGGCTCTTATTCAGCGGCTGCCCGTTCCTCCATGTCTCTGACTCTACGTCCTTCCAGTACAGGTGTGGCTCGAATGCCTCCAGAATACCGGCGCTTGGGCCCGCGTAAGACCTGGAGGAAGCAGGATGGTTGGTGGGCCCACGCGAGTGGGGGCTCTGCCCAGCCACGGGGGGACCGTGCAGGGGGTCTCGATCCAGCACGGGGTGCTCGTCACATCTTGGCGTCGGGACGTAGCGCCCCAGCCCCGCACAAAGCTCAGGCGAGTCGTGCACATCTCGGTAAGCTCGGACACGGTTTCCAAGCCGCAGTAAAGTGACTGAGCCAGAAGGCGAGCAAAGTCCTGGCTGTCGACGACCTCCAGACTGCAGTCCCGGGAATCTTGCACGCACGGCGGGGTGTGACCCGTGGTGGTCGCTCCAGCTCTGACTTTGCACAAAAATACCGCTCGCTAAGGCACTCGGCATACACCTCTCCGCCCGCACAGCAGCGGTGAACTCCACTCCTCCGCCGTCCGCCCCGCCCCGCGTGTGCTCGGCAGTGCAGCTCCGCTTAGCGCTAGCGAGAAGCCCCAGGGAAACCTGGCTGGATCTGCAGGCTCGTGAAGCCGTCCGCCAGCACACTGCGGAGGAGCACGGGACGCCTCGCCCACCCCAGCGCTCAGCTCACAGTAGACGACGGAGCACCAGTGCCCTGGCTCCCCACACCCGCAACCGCCTGCACATCTCCTGGGCTCGTTTCGGGAGGAATGGAGGGGGCCGCCGGCTTGGTGCCCGCCGGCTGGGCCCATCCGCGCCGTCCCATCTCCTGGAGGCAGAGGAGCAGAAGGGCGAGCATCCGACGGCATCTGGGAAGGGCTCGCTGGGGTGGCGCTGGCTGGGAAGGGGAGCTGGGCGGCTGCTCCCAGCACCGGGACGCGCTGCTGGGCTGCGGGAAGGCGGTGCG
>NW_005843164.1:131988-138471 GCF_000455745.1 Alligator sinensis
CGACCCGGGGGGCCCACCCGCTGCCGCCGCCCGAGGGGCTCCAGCGGTGTGTGGATGCACCCGTGTGAACACAACCCCCAGCTACTCTCCCCCTCCCACACGCAGTGCAGACTCCTCCTGGGCTGAAAAGTGCAATGCTCCAGGTGAGGCTTGAACTCCCCCGCTTGGCATTGCTCCCCTAGTGCTGCAGTGTAAGTACCACGTGCTGGCCCCTTGCACCCCTGGAGCACATGCTAATAATACTTTTTATTCTCCTCATCCTCCCCCCGTGATTGTGGCGGTGACACCAGGACATGCCGTCTTTGCCCCAGGCCCAGGGGAAGCAAACGCTCCCCTTCTCCCGCAGAAAACGTTCCTCTCCGGTGGAGGAGCTGAGGCTCCCACAGATAGTGTCCCGTGCCTTCCTGGTTCTCAGCCCTCGTAGGGTTTACCCCCAAAACCATCCACACCCTCTCACCTGTACAGACAGAGGGGCCCAGACAGAGCCCTGAACACACCCCGCACAAACACACACTCACTACACAGACACACGCAACCCACCTCCACCCCCACAGCGCACCTACAGCATAACCCATAGAAACACACTGCCCAAACCTACATCACCTACCCAGACACCCCCCAGCACACCCCCTGCACCAACAGCAGGCCCCACCAGGACCCACGCACACCGAGCCAGGGCATTACCGCTCCCCGCACCATCCACTGGGTGACATGACACCCCTGGAAACTCCCCCCGCCTGGCCCAGCAGCGAAGCCCAACACACAGACCCTGATCCTGACTCCACACCAGAGCAACACACAGGTCATGCGCAACCAGATCCTCACCAGCTCCGACCTGTCCCTACTCTTCTAACCTCCCCCAAACACTCAGGCCCCAACCATCCCCTGAGACCCATTCCTGCATCTCAGCCCTGTGTTGCTCAGGCTTTCTCCAGAGACCCCACATCAGCCTTTCGGCCCCACAACTGCATCTGCCTTTGAGGCACAGCTGGGTTGAACGTCAGCCCTGCTAATACCTCCCCTCCATGATCACACTCATCCCCCTGATAGTGCTCCTCCCTCTGCATCGCCACTCCTCACCTCCCCAGTGCATCCTCTGTTTGCCTGCCAGCGCGCAGGAGGGCCTGGGTCATTCTCTACTGCGGGGCCAGGCAGAGAAAGCAGCTCCTCTCTGGGCTGTGTAAAGACAGCGGTGGAGGGGAATGGGCTGGGACGTGGTTTGGACACACAATTTAGTGTTGTGGGTTCATGTTGCAATTCTTTCCTTCCTTCACCAGAGGGCAAGGATTTTATCTGTTGGGGAAGGAGGGGAGGGGATTTGGGATGGTTAAGTCATATGGCCCTGGGGTTTCCTCGCTCCACAGAGTCCAGACAACCCTACTTGGGCTCCAGGGAAGGGTCATTTTCATGCCCAGTGTCTTTCCCGATAAAACTCTGAAATGTAGATAAAGAAGGGTCCGTCCAGAATTATTTGATTTGGTGACTAGGAAGCCTTGAGTGAGATTTAAATCTACAACCTCTGAGCTATGCAGCCCGTAGCAGCATGAAACTCCTTGCTGAGTTTTCTACAGATCCCATGACAGAAGGCGTTGCAATGCAAGGAAATGTGGCCCAGACCCTGTAGGTTTGAATCTTTGCTTTCTTCTTCCATCCTCAGGGAGGAAGAGCAAAGCCATGGGCACCTGGTGCCTCCTGAGTCAGGGGGGCATTCCCCCCCCCCCCCTCCAGCAGGGGAAGGGTGGGGTCCCTCGTGGCTGATTGCACTGACCTGGAAGCGTCAGCTTGTGCTCCAAAGCAGCAAATCCCCGTGGGGTCATGGGACAAGAAGGCATGTTTATAAATGCTCCTAATTCCCCTTAATGTGCCTTAGGGGAAGGCCCATTAAGTTGAGGCGTGCATCAATTCAGGAGTAGACACACACTTTGGGAGGAAGGGGAGGCTGGTATGGGTGCAGCCGTTTGGCTGCCTGGGCACAGGGATGGGGCTGAGAAGTAGCTTCCCAGAGCTCAACCTTCCCACCAGGCTTGTCTTCACTTGGCCTGTGTCAGGGGGGTTACGGGAGGGTTTCCGGCCATACCCCTCCTGCAGGATGGTTTCAAGTGGTCAAGATGCCAGGGTATAGCGGGACGTGCTCGAGACTCAAACACCCAGGGGGGAAGAGGACGTGAATGAGAAGGAGGACTGGGCGAGTGGAAGGAGCGGGAAGGCTCCATGGGGACTGTTGCAGAGGCAGCTTTTGTGAGCTATCATAAACCTTGGCAGAAAAGCCTCATTCTTGCAAGAGTCTAGCATTGCCGGTGGTGCTGCAGGTGGTAGCGAAGCCCCTTCTCTCCGTGAGAAATCTCCAATACTCAGCGTGCAAGACATGGTGGGGGAGCTGGCCATTGTGCTGGAGTGCGGTATTTCGGGAGTGCCCACCACTACAACAGCCAGGACAGTATCTGACCATTTCAGGTGGCTGAAGCCAAAACCCAGCCCCGTTAAAACCAGCTATAAGTAGGTGAGGGTGCTCCTTAGGTTTTAGACAACTCCCATAAATGGAGGGAAGTAAGGAAGTGAATAAAGAAATGCAAGGAGAGCATCCTGGACTCTTTTGCAGAAGTAGCCAGCCAGCTGGGCAGGAGAGCTCTAGTAAGCAAATGCAACTCCCGAGTCTCATGGCTGAGATGACCATACTAACTCGGAGGCAAAATCCTTGAGTTTTTACACTGATACAAATCTACCTGAAGGCTTCGAAAGCTTTTACTCGGCAAAACTTGAGTAACAACTTCAGATTTGGCTTGTGCCAAATGATGCTGTCCTTCCCTCCCCTCCACAAAGTGAGAGGTTTTGCTCAAATAGGAAAGGGAAGCTCAGATGCCCGAATTAGAGCCTGGGCAAGAACTTGATCTGGACTAGCCGAACCTCAGCTGTAATTCTTGGATTAAATTGAGGCTTTCTCCACAGTGGACTGAGAGCAGTACGACAATGTGTATGATAAGCCATATTTAAACACTGCTTCTGCTGCTACCGGGGTTCTTGCATATTTTCCCTGCATGGAAAGGGGAATTTCTGAGAACTTTGCAGCTAAACCGTGCTACGGACTCATCCACTGTATGGTTTTCAGGTCTCAGCCTCACGGCAGCTGGCTCAAACCTGGCGTGGTGCTGTGACCTATATCTAGATCATGGTAAGCATCAACGTTCAACTGCTCAGAAAACATCTCAGGCTGCCATCCCTGAGTTGGCTTCTCCCCTCGCCCCCATAGATGCAAAATATTTGTATTTGTCTTGTCATATATAAGCCTTTAGTGGGGCAATTGGAGGGACACCCTTTCAAGCTTTGGGATCTAAAGTCTTTGATATGTTTTAAAACAAAAGTAGAGATGCTTAAGCAATAACACAGCCCAGTAGCTGAAGCTTTAAGGAAAACACCAAATGTCGTGGCAATTTGTGAGACTGGGCAATAAGTAGGTTGTGATAGTGTCATTTGTCTGGCATGAATTCACACTAGTAAAACATATGCTTGTGTCTTTGCAGCGCAATTTGCTGCAAACTGAGGCCACAAAGCGGCTCATTTGAGGGGGCTGGAGGGAGACCAATGCAGCCCCACGGCTCTGACAACCCGGCCCCAGGGGTCCACGCCAGCTCTAGGACCTACAGACATGACCACAACACACACCCCGGTCACACTACCAAATTTCTGGACCTATGGGGAACAACCCCCAACCCCTGGATGGATGACTCAGCCTGGAGCGCCTGGGTTTGCCCATGGTTGGATTCAGCTGCGTGCGGGGATGGCGGCAGGATCCAGGGCAGCGCCAGCTCTCCTCCAGCTCTGATACTTACTGCAGTCACGAGCTTGGATCCCTTTAAAAACCTGGGGTGCATGCTACATTTGGGGGGCGGGTGATAGCCAAGGTAATATAGCATCCACAGCCCTGGGCATGGGATGCTTGGTGGGTATGTGTCCCCTCCAGCACAGAGCCAGGGAGTGCTAGGACCCTAACCCTAACCTTAATCCTAACCCCCCCTGGCCCTGGAGAAGAAGAGGTGCACTTGCAAGGGACAAGAATGGGGGGTGGGGGGCTCTGACCCTCCTCCCCTTCCTCTTCCTCGGGGCAGCCAGAGAGTCCAGACCCCACACAACACCCACAAAGTCCACGGGGAGAAAAAGGTTGAGTACCACCGAGCCCGGAGCCTGGGGCACTGGATCCCCACCCGCCCCTTGCAGGTGGGGCTGTTCCCCGCCCTAGGGTGCGGACAAGGCCCAGGTGCTGCCACGTGGGTCTGCTTCTTCCCTCCACCTGCACCTGCTGCCCTTGGAAAGTGAAACCATTGGGGCACAGATCAGCTGGAGGAGGAAGCAGGAAGGGCACGGACACAAATCCATGGGGCTGCAGGGTCTCCTCCTCGTCCTCCTCCCCCTCCTCTACCTCGGGGCAGCCGGTAAGTCCAGCCCCACGCGCCCCTCACAGCCCTGGCACTCGGGGCACGGCGCAGATGGGTCCATCCCTGCCCCACGGTGGCAGAGCTGGAGCAGAGCCCGGGGGTCCGCAGGCACAGCCCCGGCCCCTCCCCGCTGCTGCACCCCTTCCCTCTGCGTCTGCTGTGGGGGTGTCACACCAGAGCCCAGATGGGGGCCTTGTGGCTGGGGGGCCGTGGGCAGCCTTGGTTCGGGCCCAGCCAGGCCTCACTGAATACGCAGCCAAGCCACAACAGTTGCCCACGGCCACAGGGATTGTCCAGCCACCAGCTCAGGGATCCGGGGCAGCATCTCCCCCCGTTCAACCGTGCCCCACACTGCTTCACAAACACAACACCCCCCCGCATGGAGGTGCTGCTTGCAGGGAGGCAGCAAGGGCCAGGGCTCCTGGAGGGGCCCCGCGGGCCGGGGGGAATTGCCTGGTGGCCGGATGAGCTCCGCGGGCCATGTTTTGCCCACCCCGGCAGTAGGAGCAGAGCCCCAGCCCAGCCTGGCTGCAGCCAACACCAGAGGCTTAAACCCCCGACACATGTAGCAGCAAGGGAAGGGCGGGGGGCAACCAGCCCAGCCCCGAGGCCTGGGAGCCCCCACTGCAGAGCAAAGGCATCGCTGCACCGAGCCCACCCCGGCCAGCAGCTGTCCACCTCTGCTGAGCCCTCCAGTGCCGGAGCGTCCCCCACTCCCCGGCGTCTGGCCCACGGCCACGCTGCTCTCACACCGAAGACGTGTTCCCGGATCCCTGATCCAAACTGACTCTGCTGCAGGTTCAAGCCACGGGTCCGTGTGCTCCTCTCGGAGCAATGGGAAGCAGGCGCTTTCCCTCTTCTCCACGGCAGCCCTTCAGTGTCTGAAGGCTGCGCCCGTGTCCCCTCGTCAGCGCCTTCTCAGCAACCCTGGGCCCAACTCTGAGCAAACCGATACCGCCAGCCCGGACACGGCACAACCCACTCCTGAGCCAGGCACAGGGAAAGCAGGGGGCTCCACCACCGCCCAGCCCCCTCGAGGCTGCCCCCCGTGCGTGGCAGGGGCTGGGCACAGACCCTGCACCCTGGCACAGAGGCAGACGTCTTTGCAGGGCTCTCGGTGCAGCTCTGGGGGCGCCGAGGATCCACGTCCTCCCTGGCACATCTGTCCCCCACCCCCACCCGCACCCTGCGCTGGTGCTGCCACCCCTTGGACTCTGCTCCGCTCCTCCCCACCAGAAGGTGAAAGCATCAGGGACTTTGCCCACCTGCACAAGGAAGTAGGACAGACACGCAGACACTGATCCATGGGGCTAGGGGCTCTTCTTGTCCTTCTCCTCCCCCTCCTCTCCCTGGGGGCAGCCGGTAAGTCCAGCCCTATCCGCCTCTCACAGCCCCAGGGCTCACGGGGCCATGGTATGGATGGATCCAGCCCTGCCCAACAGTCCCAGCCACCCGGGCAGGGGGCCGCAGAGCCAGAGCAGAGCCTGGGTGTCCACAGACCCAGCCTGGGCGGTGGCTGGAGCCCCCAGACCGCTCCCCAGCACTGCGCTCCCTTCCCTCTGCCTCTCCTGCGGGGATGTCACACCAGACGTTCAAGGGGGGACTTGGGGCCAGGGAGCTGTGGCTAGCATTGTGGCGAGCCAGTAGGGGGCGCTCCTGCGTTGAGCCGCCCACCTCCCTGCACCGCCCACCGTCCAGGATCCGAGTGCCTCCCTGGGGTGCCTCCCGTCCGGCCGACCCCTTCCCCGGAGCACACCCGCTAGCCTGGGGTTCCCGCTGCCACCATCCAAGGCTCTGGACTCACTTCTGGCTCTGCGCACCTTGGAGAACACAGGCCTGATCGTCCAATGGGTGCTAGACCCAATACAGGCACTTGGGGCACTTCCCCAAGTCAGGGGCTTATTAGGAAGCCTCCCTTAGTCCACAGACCTAAGGGGCCTCCTTGGCATAATTTAGACCCACCCCTCAATAAGTCTCCCACACCGGTCACAAAGGAGAACTTTATTGATTACAGGGGTAGGGCGGAAATAGGGTAAAAGGTAGAGCAATATCA
>NW_005843164.1:139142-141157 GCF_000455745.1 Alligator sinensis
CAAGGGAGGCACTCGGAGCCTGGAAGGTGGTCGGCGCAGGGAGGTGGGCGGCTCAACGCAGGAGCGCCCCCTACTGGCCCGCCACAGTCCCAATCTCTTGTCACATTGGTCCTAGCAGTAACTCCCTTGATGAGCTGAGCCCAGCATAGTTTGGGCATCACAGGGATCTTTGGCTTAGGTAAAAGCAGCGTTGGTGCAGAGCAGGTGGGGAGATCAAGGGGAAGGAAGAGTAAATGAGGCTCAGAGAGAGAGGATAGCAACCAGGTTGACCATACCAGTTATTTATTGCCAGTATATGCACTTACGCTGACACCAGAAGTATCATAGTAGCTAGGATCAGGAGGGACCTGAACAGATCATCTCGCCTGACCCCCTGCCACAGGCAGGAATGAATGCTGGGTTCACAAGACCCCAGACAGGTGATCGTCCAACCTCCTCTTGAATTTGCCCAAGGCAGGGGCGAGGACCACTCCCTGGGAACTTGGTTCCAGATTTTAGCAACCCTAACTGTAAAATATTGCCTTCTGATCTCCAACCTAAACCTGTTCTCCATCAGTTTATGACCATTATTCCTCAAACAAAGTAACAGCCACACAAGAGAGACAAATACACCAGTTACAATATTACATAGTATCAATGAGGTATTTGGGGAAGTCTAGCTCAAATTTGATTAGCAATAGTCGGGTTTCGAAAGCTGTGCTGCAGTAAGGGCGTAGAGGTCCAGTTCCTGGCGCCGGGGAGAGAGCTGGGTCTCACCGCTCAGCGCATCTGGACCCAGTCGAGGTTCCCGGGTGCTGCTGGAGCCCCAGACGGGCAGAGCCCCTGCGTGATCGGTGCAGGGATCCGGGCAGGAAAGCAGAGGACCTGGTGCAGCTTTTGGACCCAAGCCCCAGGACACAAACTTGAGCCAGGGTCGGGGTTTTGTAGAAAACTAGCCATGGCCCGAGGGAGAACTCGAGGTGTGTTCATGGGTACAGGACGGCTCGTGCGCTGGATCACAGGAATGATCACTGCTGGCTGTGGGCGGCACTGCTCTGGGGAAGCTCACAGTACAGACAGGTGGATTCAGTGCTTGGGCACCAATAAAGGAGTCATCGCTAGAACTGGTCTGATAACTACTGAGCTGGGTGTGTGCAGACATGGGTTGATAAGTATTTGAAACAGGGATCCCCACCGTGCAGTGCTCCCGGCTGCTCTGGTCCCAGCGCTCAGTGCGGTCCTTGCCTTGGACTCCCTGCTCTCCATCCTGGATGGTAATGAAGGGGGTTTCCTGTCCCATCTCCTGCATCAATGAGTTGTCATCCGGCTCCATCCCCCATGTCACTGAGACCAGGGGAGGTGCATCACTCCTATCGCCCTTGTCTGGAGGGTTCAGATGCATCTCCCTCTGCATCCCCCTTGTCTTTGTAAATCCTTCCTCTCATCAGTTCTGGTTCAGGCAAAGGTGGGAAGGTGGGGGGTCCCTTGGGAGTCAGACAGGCTGTGTCCTGTGCCAGGGTCCCCAACAACACGGAGCTGAGTGGTAACATGCCGTGCCCTGCGCTGTCTCACACCCGTCTCTCCCCTCCCTGCAGGCTCCCAGCTGCGGGTGGTGACAGACCCCTCCTCCCAGGCTCTGCTGGGCACTGAGGCCTGGCTGCGCTGCCACTTCGATGTCGGGGGGCCGGTGGCCCTGCGCTCGCTGCAGGTCACCTGGTCCCTCTGGGACGAGAGAATTGCGCAGTACAATGAGGCTGGGAGCTGGGCCCAGCCCGGAGCAAGGCTGGTGGAGAAGCAGTTGGAGAAGGGAGACGCCTCCCTGGAGCTGGTCAAAGTCACAGTGGGACACGAGGGGCTGTACACGTGTATCGTGGGCTACGGGGCGCAGCAGCAGCAGGGCAGCACCAGCCTGCGCGTGCTCGGTGAGGGCCGGAGAGGGGCCCCGCGTGCGTCCCCGGTGGCCGTGAGCACCGGTGGGAGCCGAGGACCTCCTGGGAACGCCCCCGGGCTGGTGGTGAGGCCTCCCCACAACAGGC
>NW_005843164.1:141961-146527 GCF_000455745.1 Alligator sinensis
TCCAGGGCGAGGACAGGACGGCCACCGAGCCGCACGGGGACACGGCCGACCCCGAGCGCCTGCCGCTGTTACGCGCCCTGCCCCCGGGCTGGACCGCGACGCAGGAGAGAAGCGCGACCGGCCTCACGGCCTCCCTGACCTTCACCGCCGCGGTGCAGGACGACGGGGCGCGCGTCCGGTGCTGCTTCCACCACGGGGCCAAGCGCATCAGGGAGCAGCGGGAGATCTGGGTGCGGGGTGAGTGCGGCCGGGCTCCCCATCCTGGGTGGAAGTCATGGGAGCTGCCTTATGGACCTGGGGGACGGCCACGAGCCGGCTGGGATAGCAGAGACAGGATGAGAGAAGCTGGGGAATGGGACAGAAATCTTCCCCTGCTCCTGATGGAGCTGGGGCTGCGGGACCTGCCACGCGAGTATCAACCCGGCAGGGATCCCAGACCCAGCAGCAGCGCGGCAGGGATTTCCCCGGGGATGCCAGGCGGGTACAAGTGCCCCCAGCGCCCCCAGCCCCGTGCTCGCTAACGCTCCTGCTGGAGAGTGCCCAGCTGGAGCTTGACCCGCCGGGGGCTGCGAGTGCGAATGTCCGTGCAGCACGGCCCTGGAGACTCCCTGATGGAGAGAGAGCTGTGCCTGGGGGATGCTGGTGAGGAGGGGGCTGTCCTGGGCTGAGGCAGGGAAGGAGCAGGGATTGCTGCCCATCCAGTAAAATTAGCGCTTGGGGTAATGGTTTGTGTCCCACATCCCACCTGGAAACACAGATGTGTGGGGGTTGAGAAGAGGTGATGTCAGGAGACCCGTGGTGGGGGGGTTGATCTGTCCTGTCTGAGGGGAGCAGGTCACCCCCTGGGGGGTCCAGGCTCATCTCTATGGGACCTCTCACAATTTCTCGGTGTTTCTTTCCCCAGATGTCCTGAAGCCCCCAGAGGTGTCAGACATCCTCAAGTCAAAGCCTGCAGAGCAGGGAGTCACCCTGAGCTGCCGCATCGCGGGGCATTTCCCGGGGGAGCTGAGCGTGACCTGGCTGCAGAAGCCCAGGCCTGGATCTGTGCCCGTGACCCTGCAGGACTCGGCTGAGCACAGCATCGACCCTGGCACGGCCGTCCCGGCACCGGACGGGAAGAGCTTCCAGCAGGAGACCACACTCAACCTCACTCACCATGGCCTGGGCGCCGAGTACATCTGCCGGGTGGGACACGTCACCCTGGGGACCCCCGTCGAGAGAAGCAGCGGTGAGCAGCAGGGCACAGTTGTCGTACCATTCTATAAAGTCAGTAAGGAACTTTGGGCCCCCCCCGTCAGGTGGCCGTTAGTGTTTCTGGCACCCGGTTGGTTGCCGGGCAGGTCTTTCCCTGGAACTCCTAGTGTGTACAAAAAAATTCTTCGGGGGCCGCCACTCCACACAGGAAAGGCGGCTGTGACGTGACCTGGCTGCGCAAGGGAGCAGGAGAGCGGGAGCCCAGGCCCGTGGGCGGCTCCGACACCCACAGCATCCACACCACCACCCCCAGCCGGGCGCCGGACGGGAAGTCCTACAGCATGGAGTCCGAGCTGTGCTTCACCCCGTCGGGGCCCGAGGACGACGGGGTCGAGTACCAGTGCAGGGTGGAGCACGAGACCCTACAGAAAACAACAGCCGAGTCCACCGGGCCCCTGCCGCTCCGAGGTAGGGCGTGCGGGACACAGAAACCTCCTGACAACGCTGGGCTGCAATAGCCCTGCGTCCCAATGAAGTCAGCCCCCTGCTCTGAGCAAAGGTCCCTCTGGACCCACCCCGCTGCCCCCATTCTCCGCCCGTCCAGCCCCTCTCCCTCTCGGTCACCTCATCTCAGCGGGGTCCCCACAGACAACGGCTCTCCAGGGCCAGGTGCCCAGCTCACCAAACGCAGCCCCTTCCATCTCCGGCCAAGACGCAGGCTAGAGACAGGGCCGCAGCGAGGAGTGCTGCTCTGCTGGGCTCAGATGCTCAGGAGAGGGCAGCAGCGACAGGACCACAACTGGTGCCAACACACGGCCGTGTCCACACAGCGAGACCAGGAGTCAGAGACTGGGCAGGACCGGGGCGCAGGCAGGGATGTGTCTGACACACACAGTGGGAGACGTGGAGGGACACAACGGGGTGACAGTCTGGACAGGGTCATCAGGAAGCCAATTATGGCTGGCACAGAGTTGCAGGCTCCTTTTAAGCAGCAGCGAGAGTCCCAGGGGAAAGCTGCTCGTTAGAAGCTGCCAGGGCCGGGTAGTCGGGGCGTTCCCTGGTGCAAGCACTGAGCGCAGCCCCGGCTGTGCGGCAGCAGCCCCAGGCGACCGCCCTGCACGGACACACGACAGGGGCACAGCGGAGACCAGCAGCAGCAAGTCGCTCTGGGGTGAATCAGGAAATGCCCACGGGAGGTCCTGGAGGCACTGACGGGCAGGGGCACGGGGCAGGGCCGGGGTATAGAAACACGGGCTCAGACCAGGAGGGGCATCTGGTCCTGGCGGCTGCAGAGGCAAGAGCTGCAGAGCAAGGGCAATGCCCAGCGCCTGGCTGGCACCGGGGCCGTCTTGGGGAAGGTGCCCAGAGCGCTGGTGCCCGACGGGGAAGGGGACCTGGGGCGAGGGGAAGCCTGGTCGTGCAGCAGGGAGTCCGTGGTTATGTGTGGGCCAGCAAAGGGGTTCAGTGTGTGCTGCAGCCAGGATGCTTAGCCCTGGGTTACAGCTTGGATCAGTGGTTTGGGCAAGTCTGAAAGGGAGGAGCTGGGGCATCTTGCCCGAGGCAGGCAGACACAGCCCGAGAGGGGCGAGAACAGGGCCGTATTGCCCAAGCAGGGCGCACTGTGGGGTGACAGCACTCGGGCAGGGACCCAGAGAGGGCCGAGGGTAAAGGAACCCGGGAGAGCGAAGGAGCGGAGGCCAGGACGGGTGTAAAGGCCAGAGGTGGCCTGGTGTTGGGGTGGAGCGGCGTGCCCACCACAAGTGTGCAGTGGGGGCACGTGTAAGGCATGGGCATGGCTGCACGGGAGGTCGGAGGCCGTGAGTAGACCTAAGACTGATGGGTCCCTGGGACGGGCGCGCAGACAGGCCGTGGGGGCCGCACAGCCGGGCAGGGTGGAGACCAGCGGGCCCAGGGAGAGGTGGCTGGTATCTACGGGACCTGGGGATTACTTTAGGACCCGTTAGGCAGCCCCCCTCCCCATCGAACAAGTACAGCATAGCAGAGGAGTGATGAGGGGAGGGCACCCGGGCACTGGAGCAGGGTGCAGGCTGTGGGGCCACCGTGGGCCGTGTGACCCACCCCTGGAGCCCAAACCTGGTAAGAGCGACAGGCGGGCCAGGCTGGGGGATGGAGCCCACACACGTGGCCGCACAGCTCAGCTCCACATGACACGTCCCTGCCCCACATCCCCCACATGTGAGTCTGGGTGTAGGAGGGCAGAGCAGCCACATCGCTTCCACCTTCCACCGCCCGGCTCTCCTAACGCTCCTGCTCTTTCCCCAGTTCAGCCACAGCTGTCCCAGATCCAGGTGTTGCCTGATGGGGATGCCCCGAGGGAAACGCTGTTTGCCGTCCGCATCGAGAACTTCTACCCCCAGAAGATCCATGAGATCCGATGGAAAATTGATGGAAAACCCTGGGAAAGGTCCAAGCCCAGAGAGATCAGCCCCAACTCGGACGGCACCTTCACGGCGACGAGCATGTTGAGAGTGCCCAGCCGGAGCCTGACCGGCCCGGGGCTGCGAGTGCGAGTGTCCGTGCAGCACGGCCACAGAGACCCCCCGGTGGAGAGAGAGCTATGCCTGGGGGACGCTGGTGAGGAGGGGGCTGCCCTGCACTCAGGCAGTGAAGGAGCAGGGATTGCTGCCCCCTCCAGTAAAACGAGTGCTTGGGGTAATGGTTTGTGTCCCACATCCCACCTGGAAACAGAGATGTGTGGGGGTTGAGAAGAGGTGATGTCAGGAGGTCCATGGTGGCAGAGGTTGATCTGTCCTGTTCCTGGGGGGCAGGTCACCCCCTGGGGGGTCCAGGCTCATCTCTATGGGACCTCTCTCAATTCTGGGTGTTTCTTTCCCCAGATGTCCTGAAGCCCCCGGAGGTGTCAGACATCCTCAACTCAGTGTCTGCAGAGGGGCGAGTCACCCTGAGCTGCCGCATCACGGGGCATTTCCCGGGGGAGCTGAGCGTGACCTGGCTGCAGAAGCCCAGGCCTGGATCTGTGCCCGTGACCCTGCAGGACTCGGCTGAGCACAGCATCGACCCTGGCACGGCCGTCCTGGCACCGGACGGGAAGAGCTTCCAGCAGGAGACCACACTCAGCCTCACTCAGCATGGCCTGGGCGCCGAGTACATCTGCCGGGTGGGACACGTCTCCCTGGGGACCCCCGTCGAGAGAAGCAGCGGTGAGCAGCAGGGCACTATTGTCGTACCATTCTATAAAGTCAGTAAGGAACTTTGGGCCACCCCCGTCAGGTGGCCGTTAGTGTTTCTGGCACCCGGTTGGTTGCCGGGCAGGTCTTTCCCTGGAACTCCTAGTGTGTACAAAAAAATTCTTCGGGGGCCGCCACTCCACACAGGAAAGGCGGCTGTGAC
>NW_005843164.1:147164-152649 GCF_000455745.1 Alligator sinensis
GCGGGCTAGAGACAGGGCCGCAGCGAGGAGTGCTGCTCTGCTGGGCTCAGATGCTCAGGAGAGGGCAGCAGCGACAGGACCACAACTGGTGCCAACACACGGCCGCATCCACACAGCGAGACCAGGAGTCGGAGACTGGGCAGGACCGGGGCACAGGCAGGGATGTGTCTGACACACACAGTGGGAGACGTGGAGGGACACAACGGGGTGACGGTCTGGACGGGGTCATCAGGAAGCTGATAATGGCTGGCACAGAGTTGCAGGCTCCTGTTAAGCAGCAGCGAGAGTCCCAGGGGAAAGCTGCTCGTTAGAAGCTGACCGGGCCGGGTAGTCGGGGCGCTCCCTGTTCCCTGGTGCAAGCACTGAGCGCAGCCCCGGCTGTGCGGCAGCAGCCCCAGGCGACAGCCCTGCACGGACACACGACAGGGGCACAGCGGAGACCAGCAGCAGCAAGTCGCTCTGGGGTGAATCAGGAAATGCCCACGGGAGGTCCTGGAGGCAGTGACGGGCAGGGGCACGGGGCAGGGCCGGGGGTATAGAAACATGGCCTTGGCCCAGGAGGGGCATCTGGTCCTGGCGGCTGCAGAGTCAAGAGCTGCAGAGCAAGGGCAATGCCCAGCGCCTGGCTGGCACCGGGGCCGTCTTGGGGAAGGTGCCCAGAGCGCTCACAGCCCGAGAGGGGCGAGAACAGGGTCATATTGCCCAAGCAGGGCACACCATGCGGTGACAACTCTCGGGTAGGGACCCAGAGAGGGCCGAGAATAAATGTACCAGGGACAGCGAAGGAGCGGAGGCCAGGACGGGTGTAAAGGCCTGGTGTTGGGGTGGGGCGGCGTGCCCACCACAAGTGTTCAGTGGGGGCACATGTAAGGCATGGGCATGGCTGCACGGGAGGTTGGAGGCTGTCATTAGACCTAATGCTGATCGGTCTCTGGGACGGGAGCACTGACAGGTCTTGGGGGCTGCACAGCTGGGCAGGGTGGAGACCAGCAGGGCCCACGCACGTGGCCGCACAGCTCAGCTGCACATGACACGTCCCTGCCCTGCAACCCCACCATGTGAGTCTGGCTCTGGGAGGGCAGAGCAGCCACACCGCTTCCACCTCCCACCGCCCGGCTCTCCTAACGCTCCTGCTCTCTCCCCAGTTCAGCCACAGCTGTCCCAGATCCAGGTGTTGCCTGATGGGGATGCCCCGCAGGAAACGCGGTTTACCATCCGCATCGAGAACTTCTACCCCCAGCACATCCACGAGATCCGATGGAAAGTTGACGGAAAACCCTGGGAAAGGTCCGAGCCCAGCGAGATCAGCCCCAACCCGGACGGCACCTTCACGGCGACGAGCGTGTGGAGAGTGCCCAGCCGGAGCCTGACCGGCCCGGGGCTGCGAGTGCGAGTGTGCGTGCAGCACGGCCCCGGAGACCCCCCGGTGGAGAGAGAGCTATGCCTGGGGGATGCTGGTGAGGAGGGGGTTGCCCTGGGCTCAGGCCTCCCCACAGGGTCACTGAGCCAAGAGATGGAGGAGCTGTGTTTGGCGCTTCCCGGGCAGGAGCCTCACCCCACAGTCTGCTCTTCCCTCCAGGCCTCGCTGCCCCAACCACAGGGGCTGCAGTGCACGAGTCCCCCGCACCCTGCCCTCAACCATGAGTGACACCAGCCCCTGCCACCTCCCCTCTGGCGTCCCGCCTCGCTCAGGCCTGCCTTGGGCACATGCTTGGCTGGATGGTTTGGTGAGGGCTGAAGCTCCTGTGGGCAGGGGCTGGACAAGAGGACGCCTCAGGAGGTGCCTTCCCTCCCTACTTCCCCGTGATCCTGCCACAACTGGCTCCCAGGATAATTTTACCCAGTGCTGGGACACACGCAGACACATGATGGGAGAGCAGGGGCTGAGCACTGCCCTCAGGACCCTGGAGCCCCCCAGCCTCTCATGCCAGCAGGGCTCACCCCATGGTCTTAGCATCACCCCAGGAGTGTGTGGCTGGGGGCACAGGGCAGTGAGAGGATCCTGGTGTGAGCCAACCAGGAGGGGGAATCTCAGGGTCCTGACATGGGGGTCGGAGCTGGCATTATCTGCAGGGCGCAGCAAACCCCCTGTGCCGTCCCCCCACACCCCCCACACCCATCACATCGTGGAGACTGGGGCCACGGCTCTAAGGATGGGACCAGGATCGACACCCCTTCCTTTCCTGGGACCGGGTTTCCCAGCTCCCCGGGCGGCTGTGATGCTCCCCGGCACTGGTGGGACGCAGTGAAGGCTCAGGTCACCGTGCGGGGAGCGGAGCTGGGCACTGCGCTCAGCAGGGCTGGCCCTGCCGGGCACCGAGCACAAGGCACCCCACCCCTTGGGCCAGGCAGGAGTCCCCAGGGTGGGGGGTCCCAGGGACCCCTTGGACCCTGTCACCTGCTCCCTGCGGGGCTGTGCCCCCTCCTCTCCCCGCCCGCTAGAGGGGGCTGCATTTAGGAATGGGGCTGCCCCGACAGAGCTTGCTCATGAGCACTGGTGTCCCTGCTCAGTGCCTTAAGGCAGGGGTGGGCAATTATTTCACCTGGAGGCCTCTTAATGAGTTTTGGTGAGATGTCAAGTGCTGCACAGATAAAACTTTCAAAAGAAATCATTCTCACAAATTAGAAATAGAAAACAAATCAAGTACTAAAAATCAAACATCTACTTTAACATTTTAATTTTAGTGCAAAAAATTACTTATGCCTTGATTGATGTGTTTTGAGCAGTGTCTCTAGAGGTGATTGCATTATAGCTCCAAAGTAAGTCTTACTCCTGTATATTGTGTGTGGGGAGGTGGGTGTGGGTGGGGGCTTGCCCACATGTGTCGGGGGCTGCATGCATGTGTGTGGACGCGTGCCAGTCAACAGATGCCCAGCTACCTGGGGGAAAGCTGCAGAGAGCTGCTTCCCCTTGGTAAGAAGTTGAGGGCTGCACGTATAACTTTCAGAAATCATTTTAACAAGTTATAGATAGAAAACAAATAATTACTAAAATTTTGCTTAGCTTCTACTATGGATTGTAATAATTTTAGTTCAAGAAGTAATGATTGCCTTGACTGAAATGCTTTTAAGTAATGTCTATAGAGCTGATGATTGTATTATAGCTCCAAATAAATTCTCCCTCTTGTACAGTGCGTGTGGTGGGTGTCATGGTGTGTGTTGGGGGGGGGTATGTTGAGCAGTGAGTGCAGGTGCACAGGGGTGGTGCACACACGGGTGTTGAGGCATGCGTGTGCGCACAGTGGGCAGTAGATGCTCAGCTCCGCAGGGAAGCTGCAGCCAGGTGGCTCCTGCCCCAGTGCTCAGGGCTCTAGCCCCAGCTCCCTGGCAATGCCACAAGTGTGTGTGCTGAGGCTGCACTGGGGACACTAGTGAGGTGGCGCTGAGTGTGTCACTCTGCAGGTGTGTTGTTCCAGCTGTAGGTCGGGGCTGTTTGGTGGGGTCCCTCCTGGGTCCAGGGGCAGAAAGTGAGATGTAAATCTGTCCTGGGATCCTTATTTGGGGACAGGGCAGGAGGGAGGCTTTGTGTGTTGGGCAGCAAATCTGGGGATGTGTTTTTGGTGACTGGCTTAGGAAGAGAGGCTTTCTCCCCTGGTGCGATGGTGGGTGTGTTGTCGGGGCTATCTGTAGTTTCCTCTCTCACTGTAATGCTAGTAGGCATGGATTGTTTTTTACTGGGGAGGAGAGATGTTGCCCAAAATTTAGTTTCGGGTATTGCATTAAAGGAGATTTACAATACAGGCACAGAGACTTAGTGCACTCAGAGTATTTAATCTACTTAATACATATGACAGCAATACCCTCTAATAAAGAAATCGCACTTACATACCTGTGGTGTCAGAGCAGGGCCTGAGAGTGGATCAGGCTGCAAGGATGTGCCAGGACTCACGCACATGGACTTGTCATCTTGGCAGCAAGTCTGGCTGGTGTCTGTACTTTGTCTCCCACAGACACAGGCTGTGTCCAGACGAGCACTCAGCTGTGGTTCCCGGTGCCCCAGACTTCTCTGTGTGCCCTAAAGCACACGTGCCACACATGGAAGATGAGAGGGAGAAACCCCCCCAAGAGCACTGGGGGGAGACCTCATGGTAGAGCAGGGATGAAAAGGAAAGGGAAATATGAGAAGTGTCTGGCCCCACGGTGCAATGGTAGCATGTCTGACTCCAGATCAGCAAGGTGTGTGTTTAAATCACACTGGGGTCAAGTCACTCATCCTGAGTGGTTTGTGGGCTTCTGGGAGAGCCCCACGCCTCGTGGTGTTGTTCTTGCTGTGTGGATGGTGAGGCAGTGGGCAGGGACCACAGGGCTGTAGGTAGGTGACAGAGGGTGCAGCAATCCCCCTTGCACAGGTGACACTTGTGGAAGAAGGTGCGGCGAGACAGGAGCAAGGGGCAGTGGGTTTCAGCTGAGTTCACATCTCTGTACCTAGAGGCCAACTAATCGAATAGGGCCCATTTCGCACACCCCTACCAGACACCAGCATGATGACCCAGGCACCCCCAGCCCCTGCTTCCCTCCTGGAGACCCGAGGCACTCGGGCTCGTAGCCCCCCCCGATCCCTGGTGTCCTGT
This sequence comes from Alligator sinensis, assembly GCF_000455745.1. NCBI lineage: Eukaryota > Metazoa > Chordata > Crocodylia > Alligatoridae > Alligator > Alligator sinensis. Next base: position 151,736 of record NW_005843164.1, read on the forward strand.
GCTCGCAGAGTGCCTGAAGGGCAAGGTGGGCCTGGCCTTCCTGTTTGACAGCTACAACAGCATGAACGAGCAGCAGTTCAGCCTCATCCGCAAATTCATGGTGGAGGTGATGGAGAAACAAAAGAACAGCACCATCCATGGGCATGCCGGATGCCTGGGTCCTTGGGGAGGGAGGGGGCTGGGAGCCGGGACGCCTGGGTTCCCTGGCTGCTCTGATGCCCCCATCCCCTCCAGTTCGCCGCGGTGCAGTTCTCCTTGGACGTGCAGACAGAGTTTGACTTCACAAACTACACGCAAAACCCCAATCCCCAGGAACTGCTGAGGGATGTGAAGCACATGAAGGTGCTGACAGACACCTTCAAGGCCATCAAACACCTGGTGTGAGTGCCTCACCAGCCCCTGGCACCACCCCAGAGCTGGATGCAGCTCCATTACATCTGGTCCAAATGCTGGCCACAGCTCCATTATGTCTGGCGCCCACCCCAGAGTCAGCCACAGCTGTTACACCCAGCCCCTGATGCCCGCCCCAGTGCCAGCTGCATCCTCCCAGCCCCAGGCAAGGGTCCATGTGTAACCTCTGCCTCTTCCCCCAGCAACAACGACAAGAACGAGACCCTCCACCCCACCCCATCAACATCATCGCCAAGGGGTGAGAGAGCCCGATCCCCTCAGACCCCTGCCCACCCCCAGAGAGAACCCAGACGTCAGCTCCCAGCCCCACTGCTCTCGACCAGGTCTGGCCCCGAGAGCTGCCCTGACCCCCTGGCCAGTCTCACGAGGTGTCCCAGCCTGCTGGGGTGCCAGGCTGCCCTTGGTCTCAGCTCCTGCTCCCCCAGTCGTGTGTCCCTGCCCGCCCCCAGCGAACCCAGGCATCCAGGCCCCTCCTCACCCCCCACCCCCCGCCCTGCAGGCTC
>NW_005843164.1:153485-156909 GCF_000455745.1 Alligator sinensis
CTGTGCTGGGCGGGGGGCCAAGGGGTTGTTGCACCCTGCGGGTACCGCCGGCTCCGACCCCGCGTCGGACCCCGAGATGTCCCTCGTGGTGAGGTCACGCCGGGTCCCTCTCCCCACCCGGGCCTGGCTGGGGGTGCCGGGCAGGTCCCCCGGGCTGGGGCTGCAGCCTGTGAGGTACTTGCAGGCGTGCGGGGCTCTCGACATGCACCAGCGGAGGGCTCAGGCTGGCGTGAGAGGCTAACCTGAAAGCTTGCTTTAAAAAACAGAAACCCAACTATGTCCTTAGCCCAACACGGCTACACCCTACACCCTGTGGCAGGTGCTTGCAGGTGGTGGGGGGCTCCTGACACTTACCCGGAGTGGCGGGGAGAGGGCTCAGGCTGGAGCTAGACCGGCAGAGCCTGGGCTGGGCCTGGAGCTCGGAGCCGAGGACGCGGGGCAGCAGGGCTCCTGGCGGGACCTGGGTTTCTCTAGACCCCTCTGCCGGGATAAGGCTGAAGTTGGTTGCTGATTCCCAGTCCCCCAGTGGCACGAAGCCATGGTCTGGGGTGGCCCAAGAAGGATTTCTAGCTATAATCCCAGCCCAAAATCCAGTCCCTTGCTCAGGTCCATGACTATAGCGCAGGGGTTGGGAGGGTGGTCTCAGTTGCCAGCCTGGCACGGCTCTGGTCAGAGACGTCTAGGACAGTCCCCCAGTGCCAGAGCAGTATGGCATGGGGCAGGCAGTCCCCCGGTGCCACAGAGGCATGGTGTGGGGTGGCCCAAGAAGTATTTCTATCTGAAACCCCAGCCCGAAAGCCAGATCCTTGTTCAAGCCATTATACTTAATATAGCGGCATGGGGGCTTAGTTGGCAGCCTGGCACGGCCAAACCGTGCTTTGGGCCAGGCGGGACTGTGATCACAGGTCTTTGGGACAGTCCCCCAGTGGCATCACCAGAAAAATTGGGGTGGCCCAAGAAGTATTATTCCCCATAATCCCATCCTAATCTGACCTTCATTTAGGGCTCTGTACTTGATGTGGGATACTGTTTTACGTGTTAATGAGTACATATGCGTAGCTGATGAAATTCTCTCTCTTTAGGATGTGTAGTTCATTAATAACAAGTTTTTATTGAGTCTAGATGAGCTTTGAAAAAGGAACCGGGAACCAGGAATAAGGAATTGGGAATAAACAACCAACTTCAGCCTCATCCAGGCTCCCCCGTGCTTGGAGCCGTAGCGCGGCCTTGGGGAAGGAGTCAGGAGCACGGGGCTGCGTGTCCGTGGCCTCCAGGGGTAGACGCACGTGCTGGCAGGGTGCAAATGGTCTTTTATCCCTTGCTGTCATTAGAGGATCGACCTCCACTTGTGCCGCCACCTGAATCACAGAGACATAGACCATGAGGGCTGCGGTTCCCGTCTAGCCCCCCCCCCGGCTCCAAGCAGGCCCAGCCCCAACTATCTCCTCCCAGGCAAGGCTTCATCCACCCAGGCCATAAACCCTTCCCGGGATGGAGACTGCAGCCCCTCTCTGGGGAGCCTGGTCCAGGGCTTTGCTCAGTCGGCTCCGCTTGCCCGCAGGCTCCCGTGACTCGGGTGAGCGTGGTGGTCTCGGTGCAGGACGGCACTGCTGAGCACCGGACTGCCCGGCCTGTGACTGCAGTGAGTAACTGCCAGCCTCCCCTTGGGAGTCAGAGATGTCCTGTGATGGGGCGTCTCCCTCGGCCCGACGTGGGCACGTTCAAGTTCAACACTTGGGTGTTGCAGGATCCGGCCTGGGGAAGGATGCTGGTTTTGCCTGTGCCCGGCCTGGGCAGTGCTCATGGCGCTGCAGGGGCGGTCTGGCAGTGCTGGCCAGCTCACGGGAAGTCGATGCTGCGCCGGGCTCTGCGCTCCCTGGTGCCCCAAGCGAGAGGGGAATTCCTCTGTGGGCGAGGCAGGTGCCTGCAGGGGTCCCCGCGGCTCTGGCTCACCTGCCACGAGCACGTCCCCTGGGCTCGGTGCTCGGGGGAGTGCTGCAGGGAAACAGGAACAAGTTTCCCAGTCACATCTGCATCCTCCCTGTAAGAGAGCCTGAGCACACCAGTCCGGGGGTCTGGAGCCTCCTGCCTGGTGAGGGGGCTGCTGTGGGTAGTGCGAGGCCCTGAGGTGCCCAGAGGGCAGGGGGCGTTGGTGGGCTGTGGAGCAGCACGCAGGGCTGTGGAGCACCTGCTCCCATTGCACGGCAGCTGCCGGGGCCCTGAGACCTCTTTGAATGCAGGGACCAGCACCAGGCTGGCACAGGGTGGTGAGTCCTGGTGGGGTCCTCCCTCCAGCTCCCTGTCCCCTGGGCAGGGGCAAACTAGAGTCACCCAGGTGTGCAGTGGCCTGGGGCTGGCCATGTCCTAGCCAGAGACTTCAGCCAACATCTGGCCACTGGGCCAAGAAGGGAACCTGGCTGCATGGGAACAAGCTGGGGAGTTAGTGGGAATGGAGCTGCTCTTGCACCCATGTGCCACGTCACGCACCAGCCTTGCAGCTCACGAGGCAAAGTGGGGGCTCTGAGCACAGTCTATACTGCATGTCAGGGAGCTGAGACCAACCTGTCACCTGCAGCCCTGTGCTGCGTTTCTCCATGGCCTGCTCCAGGGCCACGTGCTGCACGCGGCAGATGTACTGGGCGCCCTGGTCTCTCTGCACCGATGGGGTGAAGATCAGTCTTGTTTCCTGCTGGAAACTCTTCCCATCCGGCGCCTGCACGGCCGTGCCCGGTTGGATCCTGTAGTCATCTGAGTCCGCCAGGGGCACGGCTGGAGCCTCTCCCTTGCCCTTCCGGAGCCAGGCCACCCTCAGCTCAGCTGGGAAATGCTCCGAAATGCAGCAGCTCAGGGTGACTCTGCTCCCCACGGGCACTGACTCCGGCTGGGAGATGTCCGACAGCGCCGGAGGCCGCAGGAGCCCTGGGGGAGGAAAGGCGCAGAGACGGGGGGCGGGAGCCGGGCCCTGGCAGAGGCTGCTTCCCCTCCCCTCGCACACGAGAGACCGAACCCCACAGCAGGGCTGGCGCCCCTGGGGTCTCCCCGGCTTGGGGTATTGCTCAGCCCTGATTGATCAGCATCTCCAGCGGGGAAATTTGGCAAGGAACAATATTCCCATTTCCCATTCGTGCCCTCAATGACCTGCAGAGGAGCAGTGATCCCTGGTCCACCCCTACTTAAGCCCCAGGGCAGCCCCTCCTCACCGGCGTCCCCCAGGCGCAGCTCTCTCTCCACCGGGGGGTCTCCGGGGCCGTGCTCCACTGACACTCGCACTCGCAGCTCCGGGCCGGTCAGGCTCCGGCTGGGCACTCTCCACACGCTCGTCACCGTGAAGGTGCCATCCGGGTTGGGGCTGATGTCACTGGGCTCAGACCTTTCCCAGCCTTTCCCGTCCTGGCTCCACTCAATGCGGTGGATCCCGCGGGGG
>NW_005843164.1:158463-161672 GCF_000455745.1 Alligator sinensis
CCCACCGGCGCCCACGGCCACCCGGGGACGCACGCGGGGCCCCTCTCCGGCCCTCACCGAGCACGCGCAGGCTGGTGCTCCCCTGCTGCTGCTGTGCCCCGTAGCCCACGATACACGTGTACTGCCCCTCGTGTCCCACTGTGACTTTGACCAGCTCCAGGGAGGCATCTCCCTTCTCCAACTGCTTCTCCACCAGGCTGGCTCCAGGCTGGGCCCTACTCCCACCTTCATCGTACTGCGCGATCTTCTCGTCCCAGAGATACCAGGTCACCCAGAGGGAGCGCAGGGCCACCGGCCCCCCGACATCGAAGTGGCACCGCAGCCGGGCCTCGGTGCCCAGCAGGGCCTGGGAGGAGGGGTCCGTCACCACCCGCAGCTGGGAGCCTGCAGGGAGGGGAGAGACAGGCAGAGACCATGAAGTGCACAGCCATGCAGGGGAAGACGCTGGCCCGGACTCCTCAGCTGGTGCTGGGGTGGGGTGGGGCAGGCGCCTGCTGCGCTCTGGCTGCTTCATGGTGTCGTGGTTGCTGGAGCCTCCAACCCCAGCCCATGGGGTCCCTCCCGGGTGCCTGGAGCTGGATGTTCCCTGTGGACATGGGCAGGTGTTGTGGCTTCCCTTTGCAGTGCTGTTCATGGGGTGAGGCCCAGCTGGGCATGATCTGGGACTGGCCACGGCCCCCAAGCCAAAGCCTCATCTTGGGGTTCTGGTGTGAACTCCCAGCAGGAGTGGCGGAGGGAAGTGGGTGCATTGGGGAGGGTCTGGGGGGCTCTGGCCCATGCCTGGGCTGGGTCTGTGGACATCTGGGCTCTGCTCCAGCTCTGCGGGTGCCTCACGGGGTGACTGGGGTAGGCAGGGGGGGATGGACCTGTCTGTGCAATGGCCCCATGAGCCCTGGGGCTGAGATGCACGGAGGTTTGGACTTACTGGCTCTCCTGATGAAGAGGGAGGGGAGGAGGAGGACGATGAGAGCCCCCAGCCCCATGGATCCGAGTCCGTGTCTGTTCTGCTTCCTTCTGCAGCCGGGCAAAGTCCCCAGTGGTTTCACTTTCCCTGGGGAGCAGCAGAGCAGAGTCCACAGGGAGCAGCAACACCTGCCCGGCAGTGACGGGGGAGGGTACCGGTGCCCCAGGGTGGACACGGAGCTGCACCCAAAGCCTTGCAATGATGTCTGCCCCTGTGCCAGGGCACACGTGTCCATACCAGGCCGTGGCTTTCCATGCCCCAGGCCCTTCCATACACCGGGGATGTCCCTGAGGGCACTTGCGAGGCAGATGCAAGCCCTGCTTCCCTTGTGTGTGGGTTCAGTGTCATGTTGCATCGTGTCAGGGGTTGCAGCGTTGCTTTGCTCAGAGCTTGGTCCAGGGGCTGTGGAGGAAGCCCTGACGAGGGCACACGGGAGCCGCCTTCAGCCATGGGAAGGGTTGCCATCAAGAAGAGGGAAGGCACCTTCTCTCCACTACTGCCGAGAGGATGATTCAGACCCGTGGCTTGAACTTGCAGCAAAGTTGATCTGGATTGGAGATCTGGGAACACTTCTTCCCTGTGAGCCTGACCCCTTCCCCTGGGGCAGTGGCTGCACTCCCACCCTTGTGTGCTGGAGGGCCCTGGCCCTGGCCCCGGCCAGCTAGTGCCCAGCTCTGGGCAGGGGTGCTGCAGCTGCCCCGGGAGCTGCTCGGCTCCTGTGGCCCCCGGGGGCTCCTGCTCCTGTCTCTGCTGCAGCTCCGGGCGCAGGGAGGGAAGCGGGGGCGGGCGGGGGGCAAGGGATGGCTGGGCGGGAGTGTGGATCGCAGACCCCTCTCCCAGGAGGGTCATGGATGGAGGGCCTTGCCCCTCCACTCAGGATCAGACCCACGTCAGATTCGGGGTCAGGAAAGGATTTCCCCCCATTGGCCAGACTGGTTCAGACTGGGGCTCTCGTGAGCGTCCCTTGACCCCTTTGCAGTGAACCAGGACTCTGGTGCCGCGGTCCCCCTGCTTTCCCTGGGGCAGGTGGGTGTGCGGTCTGTGCTGCCGGGGCTGATGGCCATCTCATGTGGGGCTGGGATGCGGGGTTGTCTGGGACGGGTTGGACAGGGCCGATCCGGCTACTGAGTCTCCCATTTCCATAAAGTGGGCATAAAGCCAAGGTTAATTCTGCATCCGCCAGGACGCCTGGGCTCTCGGGAAGGGGTGGGGGTGCAGACTGGGGACTGAGAGCAGAGGCCTGGCAGCCGGGATGGAGTGAGAGCAACTGGGTCCGATCCTGAGAATATACCTCCCCCAGCCGCAATCTCTGGCTCTTCCCCGGGCAGGGAGCACGGGTCTAGTGGGGCAAATGTCTCAGGCACACCCCAGGCGCAGGGGGCACAGGGAGGGCCCTGGGCGTGCAGGGCAGAAAGCAAAAGTCTTTGCAGGGCAAGAGCTTGGGGCAGGGGCAGTAGGGCAGGCGGGCACCTGGGCTCAGTGCTTCTGTGTGTGTGCACCCATGTGTGCATGCGTGTGTGCTCTGGATGCCTGGGAGGTGCTTGTGGATGCACGTGCGTGCATGATCCTACACACCGTGTGTGTGTGTGTGTGTGTGTGTGTGTGTGTGTGTGTGTGTGTGTGTGTTCCGGGCACCTGGGTTCTTTGTGCATGTGCACACGTGTGCGCTGACATCCGTATGTGCAGTGTTGCTCCCTTCTGGGGGGTTCTGGGGTCTTGGCAGGGCCGGAGCCACCACCTGGGTCCTGTGGGCCTGGGGGGTGGGGCAGGTGCCCGGGTACCATGTGGGTTTCCCATGTGCATGCTGTGTCCCAGACACCCGGCCCCTCTGCGTGCGCACAGGGACGAATAACACGGGGGACATGAAGCGGGGCTGAAACTGAGCTGGGGCGGGCAGCCCCCAATGCCCAGTCAGCCCCTCCTGCCCCTCAGCCCGGCGGGAGTGGCCTGGGGGAGGCAACCCCACTGCCCCACACCCCTCCCTAAGTGCCCTGACCCAGCACCCCCGGCCCGGCCTGAGGGTCCCGGGTTCGAGTTGTGGCAGAAATGCCACCGTCTGTGCCCCTCTCCAGAGACCTGTCTCTGCCAGCCTGAGAGGGCGGGGATCTCCCACCTTGTCTACATGACAAAAGCCTGGGCCCTGGGAGACGGATGCGCTGGTCACCTGGGCAGGGGGGAGAAAGACCCGGCCCTGCGCGCGGGCCCAGGTAGCCAGGGATGCTTGGGAGATTGGTCGGCTTGTGGC
>NW_005843164.1:161983-166072 GCF_000455745.1 Alligator sinensis
CTTTTGCCCTGTCCCCGCGCTACCCCTGTAATCAATAAAGTGCTCCTTTGTGACCGGTGTGGAGACTTATTGAGGGGTGGGTCTAAATTATGCCGAGGGGGCCCCTTAGGTCTGTGGACTAAGGGAGACTTCCCTAATAATCCCCTGATTTGGGAAGTGCCCCAAGTGCCTGTATTGGGTCTAGCACCCATTGGACGATCAGGCCTGTGTTCTCCAAGGTGCGCAGAGCCAGAAGTGAGTCCAGAGCCTTGGATGGTGGCAGCGGGAACCCCAGGCTAGCGGGTGTGCTCCAGGGAAGGGGTCGGCCGGACGGGAGGCACCCCAGGGAGGCACTCGGGGCCTGGAAGGTGGTCGGGCGCAGGGAGGTGGGCGGCTCAGCGCAGGAGCGCCCCCTACTGGCCCGCCACACAGGCGTCTTCTGAACCGTGCAGGATGCAGCGCACAAGCCCCGCACCCTGCCCACAACCACCGGTGACACCGGTCTCCGCCCCACACCCCCGGCCTCTCATCTCACCTGGGCCTGCCCTGGGCACACGCTTGTCTGGACGGTTTGGTGAGGGCTGGAGCTGCTGTGAGCAGGGGCTGGACGAGAGGAGGCCTTGGGCGGTCCCTTCCCGCCCCACTTCCCCGTGATCCTGCCGCAACCAGCTCTGAGGACGGTTTTACCCAGCGCTGGGACACAAGCGGACACAGGATGGGAGAGCAGGGCTGAGCGCTGCCCTCGGGACCCCGGAGCACAGAGACTGGGGCCGCGACTCTAAGGCTGGGCCGGGACCGACACCCTGCTCTTCCCCGGGACCAGGTTTCCCAGCTTCCCGGTTGGCCGCAACACTCCCCGGCACTGGTGAAGGCCCGGGTCGCCGTGCAGGGAGCGGAGCCGGGCGCTGCGCTCGGGGAGCCAACCCTGCTGGGCCCTGAGCCCCCGCCCCCACCGCGGGCCGGGCAGGAGTCCTTGCAGGGGGCACCCGGGAGCCCCTCGGCCCCTGTCACCTGCTCCCTGCGGGGCCGTGTCCTGCCTCTCCCCGCCCGCCGGAGGGGCTGCGCTCAGGGACGGGGCTGCCCAGCCACAGCTCGTTCCCAAGCTGCTCACTGCCTTCGGGCAGAGGTGGGAAATGATTTTGCCTAGAGGCCAATTAACAGGTTTGGGTGAGATGTTGAGGGCCGCAGATACAACACCTTTCAGAAGAAACCATTTTAACAAATCGTAGATATAACAAACAAGTCATTTGCTAAAAATGAAACATCTGCTTAGCCTCTGCTATGATTCTGCTATCACGTATTTTCATTTTCTGTCAACAAATAATTTTTGCCTTGATTGATGTGATTTTGACTCTTGTCAACAGAAGTGCTTACACTGCAGCTCCCGATAAAGTCTGAGTCTTGTACATTGTGAGTGGGGTGTGTGGGAGTGGGCAGCAGCTCCTCCTCTGGGTCAAATCCCTCATGCTGACACATGGAAGCTCTCCAAGGCTTCGCTGTGCAAGGCCATTCCCTCACCATTCGCCCTTTTACACACACTCGTACATAAAGGCCATGCGGATTTCATCCGCTTATGCCAAGCAGAAGGATACAACATGGAGTTTGCAAGTTGCCTACAGGACAAGACTAACATGGTTGTATTTTACTATTATTACACTCTATGTTAACATCAGCTATATTAGTTCAGTTCATGCTACAGTTCCCCTGGCCCAAAGCCCCCCATGCCCCACACCAGCCCCAGCCTACGTGCAGGCCCAAGCCCGGAGGCTTTGGGTTCAGATGCCCCCGAGTTTCACTGGCCTCCAGCCGTACGGCTGCAGGAGCAAGCCTGGGAGAAGTCTCCCATTTCCATAAAGTTGGCATGTAACTGAGATCCTCCCACTGGAAGCTGGCCAGTGGGAAGCTAACTATGGGGCTTTCATAGGGACCCCTGTCTGCAAGAACAGAAGGGTGCGACCCTCCACTACACAGTGCCATCTTCATTGAATTGCCTCAGTCAGGGTACTTCCCCTGCCAGGTATCTTAGCCCACAAGAGACCAAAAAACAAGCAAAAATGGGCAGTTTTGTTTTTTTTTGCGGGTGGGGTTCTCTTAGATACAGAAAGACAGATACAAAGACAGATACAGATGACATAGATATAGACAAATATAGATACACATTTAAAACGCGAGAAACCGTTACAGCGGTTGCACCCCGCACGTCTGCCCACAGTCCTTTCCTTAATAAAATGCTCGTTTTCACCCCTTGTGGTTTACACTTTGTGCACTTACTCCCTGTCTTTGTTGTTGTCACTCTCGCTGCTGCTTCCACGGCTGTTGACACTGCAGTTGTCATGGTCGCTGTTTCAAGGCCCGGGTGTGTTGGTTGTTGTCTTCATTATTGCTGACAACTCAGGCTTTCAGAGTGTCTTTGAAAGGCCATTGCCAGGTGGAATTGGCCGTGCCTCCTCTGTCCTCTTCCACCGCTTTCCTGCCAAGAACACACAGATGCCAGGGTGATAGGCGCCCCTGGGAGCGGATGGGCGGTGGGGCACGGTCCAGGTGGAGACAAGAGCAGCCCTCAGGGCCCCCAGCAAGGCAGCCTCGTGGCACTGGGCTGGGGTCTGGCTGCATCCGCCCCAGGGGCACGAGGGCCGGGGAGCCCAAAGCAGCTGGAGGAAAGGCGGGGGTGTGGCGCTCTAGGTCAAAGAGCAATACACGTCCTCAACTAGCAGGATGGGGTCAGAGGAGGGGCACGCTGAAGTGCTCTGGGCCAGGATACGGGGGGTCAGGGGAAAAGGGACTTAACGGTGGGGGTCTACTACAGACCATCAAACCAAGGGGAAGAGCTGGACCACGAATTCTTGGGTCAGCTTGCAGAGGCAGTTAAGGCAAGGGATGCTATTGTGGGTGATCTAAACTAGCTGGACACCTGCTGGGACGAGCAGTCAGCCAGGTCGCACCGCTCACAGAGCTTCCTGGCTGAGATACAGGACTTCCATTAACCCAGGAGGTGCACAGTCCCACTGGGGGAATGCCCTGCTGGACCTGGTCCTGGCCACAGGCGACGACCTGGTAAGAGGGCTTGAGGTGCTTGACCACCTGGGTGATAGCGATCATCGCCTGCTGGAATTCACCATCCAGCGCAGGGTGCCAAGGGCCTGCAGCAAGGCCATAGCCCTGGAATTCAAGAGGGCCAGCTTCAATGAGCTGAGATTGGTGGGAGAGGCGCTGGGATCCTCGAGAGAAAGGGAACTCAGTGCCCAAGACGAGCGGTCATTCCTTAAGGAGACGATACTCAGAGCCCAAGGGGTGTCAATCCCAACAAGAAGCAAAGGGGGCAAGAGTGCCCCAAAGCCCCCCTGGCTCACCAAGGGCATTCGTGAATGCCTGCTTGCCAAAAAGGAGGTATACACCCAGTGGAAGGGAGGGGCTATCAGGAGTATACTTCCACTGCTTGAGTCTGTAGGGGGGCTGTTAGAAAAGCTAAGGCAGATATGGAGCTAGGGCTAGTGTCAAGGATCAAAGATAATAAAAAGTCCTTTTTTTAATATATAGGGAGAATGAAGAAGGCCACAGGTAATGTGGGGCCCCTGCAGGATACACTGGGCAATCTGGTGGTTGCACCAGAGGAGACAGCAGACCTCTTTAACAAATTATTTGCCTCCGTTTTCCAATGCAGGGACTGGGACTCCCCTGCTGAGATTCAGGATGGACTTGGGAGAAATGTCACCAGGCCTAAGGTCGGGGAGGACCGGGCTAGAGTGCTTCTGGAGGGGCTGGACATGCTCAAGTCAGCAGGTCCAGATGCTCTCCACCTCAGGGTGCTGAGGGAATTGGCAGAGGTCATCGCGGGGCCCCTGGCACGGCTTTATGAGCACTCGTGGTGCTCGGGCCAGGTGCCAGATGATTGGAAGATAGCCAATGTGGTCCCCATCTTTAAGAAAGGGAGGAGGGAGGGCCCGGGGAACTATAGGCCCCTCAGTCTTACCTCAATCCTGGAGAAACTCTTTGAGAAGATCATCAAGGAGCACATCTGTGATGGGCCGGCATCGGGGATAATGCTCAAGGGCAACCAGCACAGTTTCATTAGGGGCAGGTCATGTCAGACCAACTTGATTGCCTTTTATG
>NW_005843164.1:166951-167480 GCF_000455745.1 Alligator sinensis
TACTTCACAGTCAGGGCGGCTAGGATCTGGAACCAACTTCCAAGGGAAGTGGTGCTGGCTCCTGCTCTGGGGGGCTTTAAGAGGAGGCTTGACATCCACATGGCTGGGGTCACTTGAGCCCAGTTTTCTCTCCTGCCCAGGCAGGGGGTCGGACTTGATGATCTACAAGGTCCCTTCCAACCTGACTTCTATGAATCTATGAATCCCGTCCCCCCTGGTTGCAGGCACAGCCATGATGAGCCCTCCCTGCTCCCCCCACCCCAAGGCCTGGGCATGGCCTGGCCCCAAGGGCTTCGCTCAGCACTTACTGCAGAAGTAACCAGCTGCTCCTGTCACAGCAATGACCAGCACAATGACACCGATAACGACACCCACAGTCATCCCTGGGTCGTACCCTGGATGACGGAAGGGGCCTGTGAGCGAGGGGAACCCCCAGACCTGCTCCCAGCACTGCACGGGCCCAGCGCCCCCTCCCCATCCGTGCCCCCCGTGCCCTCCCACCCCCCAGCTCCTTCCCCGCTCAGTGGGG
>NW_005843164.1:167703-171842 GCF_000455745.1 Alligator sinensis
CGCCCGCCGCGTCCCGGGGGTAGAAGCCACGGACCCGGCAGGACAGGGTGGTGCGTCCATCCCGGGACGACGGCCTGTCACTCACCTGTGCCACGGGACGCCCTGGGAGGGAGGAGACGCCCATTAAAACAACCGCCCCTGCGGGACCCTCAGGACCCCTGCCAGGTCAGGCTGGGCCCTGCACTGGGCCACACAAACTGGCTCCAGCGCCCATTTCAGGCAGGAGCAGACGGTGTTGGGGCAGGAGCATGGGGGACGGGGACACAGCTGTGCTGGGCTTGGGGCTGCAGGAACGGGGTCCCATACAGCCGATCTCTGGTTCTCAGACATGCGTCCAGGGCACAGACACCCCGTGGGCTCTGCCCAGCTGGGAGGCCTGAGCAGGGCAGGGACAGGGGCACCGGGTCCTGCAGCAGCACCGGGGTCTTGTCCAGCGGCAGGACCAAGACGCAGCGCTCGCCACCCCGGGCACAGGGGGATGGGGCAGGCACTCCCCAGGAGGGGGTGCCCTGGTCAGTGCTGCCCTGGGCGGTGACACCGGGACTCACTGCTCTGCAGCGCTGCCTCCCCGTGCCGTAGGTACTGCCGCAGCCACGCGATGCAGGTCTCCTCCAGGTAGCTTCTTGTATCCTGAAGAACAGGTTTATCCTCATTCCACTTGCATTGGGTGCGCTGGGCCTGTGCCGGGGCTGCTACCCAGGTGCGCGTTGCCAGGTCATAGCTGATGAAGTCTGCCCCGTCGTAGCCCAGCTGCATGTGGCCTCCAGTGCTGTTGTCTTCACGGAGCTCACAGCCGTACGTGAACTGGAGCGTGTGAGACCCTGAAACACAGATCCAGGCCCTGGTCATGGCTGCCAGGCTGGGCAGGGGCAGAGCTGACCTCTTGGGGGAGGGATAGCTTGGGGACACTGTTCATGGAGAACAAGGCTGAGGGGACACAACTGTGGCCAACAAAGGGCTGGGAAGAAGGATGGGAACAACCCCTGGAAGGGAAATGGGAGGTTGGGGGAGGAAAAGGAAGGTGAAGCTGGCCACAAGGAGTCCAGGCTGGAAAGCAGAGCAGTGCTTCTCCATATGTGAGCAGCATGGGTCTGGGCAACCTCCCCATGGGGCAGCACAGCCCAGGACCAGAGCCCAGGCAGCAAATGCTGCAGCTGCCCGGAGCAGGGACTGGACTCTGTGGCCCCAGATATGCCCCCAGGGCTTTGCCCCATTCAGCCCAACCCCTGCCTGCACCCGTTTCCTTCATATGGACTGCTGCGTCCCCATGGTCACAGCCCACCACGACCCTTACATGCCCAGGAGTCCAGACTTTCCCCCCTGGGATTCTCAACTCCTGCTTTAGCCTCCGTCTCCCTCCCTCACACACTTTCTCTTATTCCTTTCTCTGCACCCGCCAACACCCCCTCCCATCACCTGGTCCCATCCTACCCTCCAAGCCCCTCCCTGCCCTGCTACAGCCCGTGACTGCAGGGAGGAGCCACCTGACAGGGACACACAGACCTGACAAGAGACAATGCAATGCCTTCCTGGCTCCCCATCCCGTGCTGCTAATGGGCATGTGTCTCCCCCATGCCCTTGTCAGTCCCCCTCGGTCCCAGGGTCCCCCACGGCCTCCTGCTCACACCTGCCTGCTCACACTCACCCTTGGTCTGGTTGTAGTAATACCGCAGGGTGCGCAGGTTCCGTTTAAATCCCCGCTGCCAGGCCCGCAAGGTCCTGCTTTCCCCCTCCCAGAAGTCTGGTCCGACGGCGCCCTGCACCCAGTCCCCGCGCGGCTCCTGTCTCTGCGTCTCGCTGTCGTAGTGGAGAACTTGCTGGTCGTCCACGTAGCCCACGGCAGTGAAGGTGAACACATCTGAGCTGGGATCTGATACTGCCATGTAGAAATGCTGGTAGGAGTGGGAGCCTGTGGGAGAGTGACAGGGATCAGCACTAGTGGGGCAGACGCCAATGCCCTCCGTGCTTACTGTCACCTCCCGGAGGGGCCGCAGAGGACGGACACGGGGCAGCGCCAGGCCGGAGCGGGGGCACAGAGTGAGGGGGCGGTGGGGCCCACAGGAGATGGCAGCGCCGGCCGAGTGCGGGGCAGGGGCTGGGGAGGAGGGACAGGACCGACCCCACAGTGCATACACCTGGCCTGCAGGGGCCACACACCGTGTCCCACAGGCCGGTTGTACTCCCCCAAACTCTGCTTCCCAGGCATGGCCCTGCACAGCCTAGGCACTTGGCCCACCCTGCTCCTGGAGAGCCCTCACGCACCCAAATTAGGGCCGGGGCCCTGCAGCAAGGGCCTGGGCACAGGCCCTCTCGGCCTCGGTTCTGCTGCGCGGTCGGGGCTGGGGCCAGAATGACCCCGCAGAGCAGATGAGGGTCCGGCTGCACAAGCAGCTTCTCCTCAGCTTGCGCCCACCCGCCTTCCCTGCCAGGCAGCGGGTCCTCTCTTCCTGCCCACCAGCAGCTCCCCGGGCACCTGCAGCCTAGTGCAGGGGGGCCACGTCTGAGTGCTTCAGACCAAGGGAATTAGAAGCCTCCGACATGTCTCCTTAGTGTGGTAGCCAGAACCAGAGGGATTACTATCATGAGCAGTAAATACATGCTCTTGGAGGCATTCAGGCAATGGTCTAAGCAGTTAAGATTAGCTAATGCAAAGCTTGTAAGTTTGCAACCTGTAAGTGGAATTTGTCTGTCACAATTTAACCAAAGTGTTGAATCTAACTGCTTGCACTGATCATGGGACCACTGAGCCCCAAAAATAAGCAGAGCTACAAGATTAGCTGATCTAACGGGTTTTTTAAAGGTCAAGTCCTAACAAGATCTGACCACCTAATATAATCAGCACATTTCAAGGAATCCAGGAATAAAAAGCTAAGGAGTTGAGCTTAGGCAGGTAATGCTAATTTCAAATCTCAAAGTAATGTGTAATTTGCTTATTGGGTGAACCCCAGTTCGGGCGGTAACCTTTCATGATTATTTCTAACACCTTTTGATCCCATAGGGTAACAGCTATAGGGCAAGATTGTGAGTGGCTCTAAAGCCAACAGAGTAGCATAAGATAAGGTATAAAGAAACATGTATGTCAGGTGACCAGTATGAAGGACGGGACAGAAGGACCATCACTGTACTGAGCCTGAACCCCGGACTCCCACTGTGAGTGAGGACCGGATCCTGACCAAGGGATCTTCCCAGTGACCCCTTGGACAGCGTTGATCAAGGATGCCTGACTTCGCTGGAACAACTCGGTGCACACCTGGCATAGAGGGACTGCTGATAAATTGCCAACCCCATGTGGGAACTCTTTGTCATTCTGTCTATCTGTTGTTATCATTCACTATTAGCTCTTTATTACCGTACTTTCTGTTAACTGTTGTGTGCTAAGCTATAAGTAAATTTGCCTTTACTTCACTCCCGACTTGCCTCCTCGATCCCGAACCCAGCAGTCTCATGGCTGATACACTCACAGCGCCTACCAGCCTGTGACACCCTAGTCAAAGAAAAAGCAGGGGCATCTGGTACTACGTGGAGCTGTGGAAGTGTTTTTTTGTCAGGTGCCTCTCTATCTGCTTACAGGTCTCACCGCTGATTGGCCAAGAGGGCTGTCCCGGGCAGGGGGGCAGGGCAGGCAGTGAGGTCCTGCATGGCTCTGTGGAGCTCCTTGGCCAAGACCCAAGCTGACCCCCATCCTGCTCCAGCCCAGATGCAGTGGCTCCATGGGGACTGGAGTTGCTGCCCTGCTCGCCAGCCAGTCCCTGTCGGTGAACTCAGCGGGACCCCACAACCCAGGCTCCCTGCAGCCTGGTTTAGCAGCGAGGCCAAAGCCCGCCTGGCTGCACCCACACTCCCCACATTGGGCTCTCGGCTCTGTCCCATCCCTGGCTCAGCTACAGGAACTGCCACTCACCGGCATTGATTCCTGGGATGAACAGCAGCAGGTGCAGCAGCCAGGAGCCTGGCACCACCTTTGCAGCAGCTTTGTGTGTTGTTTCCAGCCATTGTGCACAGACATTGTGGGTGCTCCCATGCAGCAACAGATGCAATAGGCCACAGCATCGCCTGCTGGATGCTGCAGGGTCACTGCATGGTGCAGGGGGAGACAGGGCTGTGCGAGCCGGGTCCAGGCCCAGGCCCTGGGATTCCTG
>NW_005843164.1:171873-173094 GCF_000455745.1 Alligator sinensis
CGTGGTCCCGGACAACAGTTGCGGGGGACAAGGCTGAAGTTGGTTCCTTACTCCTTCATCTACACCCAATAAAAGCCTTGTTATTTATGAATTACACATTGTAAAGAGAGAGAATGTCATTAGCTATATTACTAATGTCATTAGCATATTTACTAATTAATATGTAAAATAATATCCTGCATCGAGTACGTAGAACTAAATGAAGATCAGCTTAAAATGGGATTATGGGGCAAAATATTTTTGGCCACCCCAAACTTCCTGTCAATGACACTGGGGGACTGTCCCAAAGACCTCTGGGTGCAGCCCTGCCCGACCCAAAGCGCAGCTTGGCCCTTCCAGGCTGCCAGCTGACAGCCACTGTAATATGTAAATGGGCTTAAATAAGGAACTGGCCTTTGGTTTGGGATTATGGCTGGAAATCCTGTTTGGGATGCCACACAACATACCTCTGTGGTACTGGGGGAACTCTGACCAGAGTCTTGCCCAAGCCAATGCATGGTTTGGCCCTGCCAGGTGTCCAGCTGACAGCCCCCAGCCACTATACTAAATAAAAGGGAGACTGGAGCCACATAATTAGTCAACAGGACTAAGGACAGAAGCTGCACACAAACTGGTTTAAGTGACTGAAAACAAACAGAGTTAAACCTGCGCAGCACAAAGCCAGGGGTTCAGCCCAGGACGTGGGGCCAGGACACCCCCAGTGGGGAGGGGACGGGCCGTGGGGCACGGTCCATGCGGACCCAAGAGCAGCCTCGGGGCCCCAGCAAGGCAGCCTCGCAGCGCTGCGCTGGGGTCGGGCTGCTGCCACCCCGGGGGCACAAGGACCTAGGAGCCCAGAACAGCCGGAGAATCCCCCGTCCCCTCACCCGGTCCCAGGCATGGTGGTGATGAGCCCTCCCTGCTCCCCCACCCCAAGGCCTGGGCATGGCCTGGCCCCAATGACTTCACCCAGCACTTACTGCAGAAGTAACCAGCTGCTCCTGTCACAGCAATGACCAGCACAAGACTAATAACGATGCCCACAATCATCACTGGGTCGTACCCTGGACGAGAGAAGGGGCCCGTGAGCGAAGGGAACCCCCAGACAAGCCCCCAATGCTGCACGGGCCCAGCGCCCCCTCCCCATCCGTGCCCTCCGACCCCCAGCTCCTTCCCCACTCAGGGGGTCGGTCAGCCCCTCCGTCCCCTCCCGCCAGGCGACTTCTCCCTCCCGTGTGCGCG
>NW_005843164.1:173193-178356 GCF_000455745.1 Alligator sinensis
TCTCGATGGTGGCCCTGGTCTGGTAGGTCCCGTCTCCGCTGGGAAGAACCCCCAAGTGGCTCATCTCCTGGGGCTGCGTCTCCCCGTCCTTCAGCCACACGACAGCCACGTCCCAGGGATAGAAGCCGTGGACCCGGCAGGACAGGGTGGCAAATCCATCTTGGGACAATGACCTGTCGCTCACCTGTGCCACGGGACGCCCTGGGCGGGAGGAGACACCTGTTAGAGCGACCGCCTCATCCGGGCCGTCAGCACCCCTGGCCCTGCACCGGGCCACACAAACCGGCTCCAGCGCCCATTTCCGGCAGGAGCCGACAGCGTCGGGGCGGGAGCACGGGGGACGGGGACACGGCTGCGCTGGGCTCGGGGCTGCAGGAACGGGGCCCCGTACAGCCGATCTCTGGTTCTCAGACACGTGGCCGGGGCACGGACACCCCGTGGGCTCTGCCCAGTGGGGAGGCCTAAGCAGGGCAGGGACAGGGGCACCGGGTCCCGCAGCAGCGCTGGGGTCTTGTCCAGCGGCAGGACCGAGATGCAGCGCTCGCCACCCCGGGCACAGGGGCTGGGGGTGGGTCTTACTTGTGGAGAAATCACCCCGTTTGCCTCAATGCCTTAAGGGAGCAGCCCACCCCCCTTCCTGTGTTACCATGGTGCCTGTATGACAAGCTGGGCTGTAACAATTCCAAAGGGATGGGGAACCTGCTCCTTTTGTCTCAGGTTCCTGCCCTTGTTGGTCATGTAGCTAGTCCTCTCACCTGATCAGTCTGATGTCATTTGGAAACACGGGTCAGCAGCCAATGGGTCTGCTTCTGATGGGAACTAAGTGATGAGGTCACAACTGATGTATAAAATAGCCCCTCTATGAGGAAGTGGCAAACGGATTTGGGAACATAAAGGAAGCACACAGCCTCTGGAGCTCTTTCCGTCTCCAGATGAACATGTCTGTAACTTACTTGAAATTTAGCCAGCAACAATGCTCTAGAAGCATATCAAGAGGCTTTGCTGAGCCACTTCTCTTTGCTCAGGGTCATTCCTTTGCTACTTCTGACTTGTACCTCTCCCCATGTCTACCTTCTCTAGCTATTAAAACTATGTTACAGCCAACCTGTGTACATGCACAAGAGGGATTGGGCAGGCCTTCTTGCTCCGTTTACTCGGCTGACTATGGAAGGCTACTTTCTCTGTTTCAGGTTGTAGGAATATCCTGCTAGGGCTAAGCAACCCCTTGGTCTACAGGATCCGTGTATCCCGGGAGGCACAGGGCCCAGACAAGGATCTGAGTCTGGGTGGTGGCAGTGGTACCCCAGGCTTTCAGGTGTGCTCCAGGAAGGGGGTCAGCCAGGTGGAGGCACCCCAAGGGAGGCACTTGAGACTTGGTTTTGGGCTGGGCACAGTGACGCAGGTGGCTCAGCATAGAAGCGCACCCTAGACCAAGACACAATGCTCGCCACCCCAGACACAGGGGACAGGGCAGGTGTTACCCAGGGGAGGGTTTGCCCTGGTCAGTGCTGCCCTGGGCGGTGACACCGGGACTCACTGCTCTGCAGTATTGCCTCCCTGTGCTGGAGGTACTGCCGCAGCCACTCGATACAGGTCCCCTCCAGGTAGGCTCTAAGGTACTGAAGTCTGTACTTATCCTCATTCCACTTGCGCTGGGTGACCTGGGCCTGCGTTGTTTCTGCTACTGAGGTTCGCATTCCCAGGTCATAGCTGATGAAGTCTCCCCCGTCGTAACCAAACTGCATGTATCTTCTTGTGCAGCCATCTTCTCCAAGTTGACAGCCGTACATGAACTGGAGAGTGTGAGACCCTGAAACATATCCAGGCCCTGGGTCACAGCCCCAGGGCGCAGGTGCTGCCGAGCGTTCCAGGCTGGGCTGGGGCAGCGCCGACCCCATGGGGGGTCAGAATTGGGACAGCTCGGGGGCTCTATTCATGCAGAACAAGGCTGAGGGGACATAACTGTGGCCCATGCGCACGCTGGGAATTCAGGATCCCAGGGCTGGGATGGAGGGTGGGAATGGCCCCTGGAAAGGAAAGGAAAGGGCAAGGATGGCAGAGGAAGGGGCAGGTGAAACTGGCTGGAACAAGTCCAGGCTGGAAAGCAGAGCAGTACTTCTCTGTACGGGAGCAGTGCGGCGCTGGGCAGCCTCCCCACAAGGTAGCAAAACCAATGGGAGTCAAGCCCGAGCCATGGATGCTGAAACTGTCTGGAGCAAAGACTGGACTCTGAGGCCCGAGGTACCTCCAGGGCTGTGCCCTGTTCAGCCTAACCCCTGCCTGCACCAAGGAGGGGGTCCATTCCTCAATTCCCATTTTGGCCTCCACCTCCCTTTCTCCCACCTTCCCTCTCCCACTTCCTCCTCTTGCCCCTTTCTCCACCCCCCCCCCCCCCCCCAACACCCCCTCTCATCACCAATACCCTCCCTGCTTTCTCAGCCCCAACGCCCACACCAGATCCTCCAGGGACCAGCATCCCCTTCGCTGCCCTCCTGATCCACCCCAGGGCCCCTCCAACCAGCTTCTTCTATGTCCCTGTCCCGGAGTGGCTGGGTCCCTCCTGTTTCTCAGAGGTTCTTCTTTGTCCTCTCAGCACAGGCACAAGGCTGCTCTGGCCGAGCCCTGGCACCTGCCTCCGGGACTCTGCCAAGGCACAGACAAGACCAAGATCCCCCCAGGGCCCCACCCCTGGGGCAGGCTGGGTGGCCTATGCCCTCCTCCCTACCAGGCTGCAGTGGAGTGCAGCACCCAGGGGCTCTCAGCAGGAGTGGACCCAGTCCTGCAGAGGCCCAGGGCAGGGATCAGCAAGCATGGTGGGAAGGGCACTGGGCTGGGCAGAGGTGCAGGTAGGAGCCCCAGGAATGGAAGCTGCCACTCTTGCCCTTGCTGACGGCACCGGTCACACAAGCTCCTTGTGCCACAGCCCAGGAGATCCAGCTGCGCAGGGCTGGTGACACAGACCCCTGCGGCCACCTGTCCTGGGCACCGCAGGCCTGCATGGCCCCTGCCCTCTCACACGTGTCCTCCCTCCATAGCCCTGCCCACCCCTTCCCCTGGTCCTTCCCACCCCATTAACCCCTGCATGCAGGACTTGGAGCCCCTCAGCCTGGTTCAGAGGGGCTGTCTGGGCTGGGGCCACCGAGGGGCCTGGAGCCTCTCCTGCAGCATGGGGGTTGCAGAGCTCTTCTCACCCTGGTGCCCACTTATGCTGCGACAGGGACAGGCTGGTATGCAGAGGCCTGGGGGACCGACTGGCATGTGCGCACGTACATATGCACATGGCTGCCAGGCAGCCTGGAGAGCAGCTCCTACAGGTAAAGGTGGGGGGTGGGGGCAGTGGCACCAGCAAGGCCAGGGGGCTGTGGGGGACCTTTCATTTTAATAGTGGATTTTGGCGTTTTTATCAGAGAATTTGAAATTTTTCATCAGGGAAAATCAGAATCCCTGTTGAAGACTGAGCAGGATCCCTAGTCCCCGCCCCAAGCAACTGCAGAGAGGAGCTGGCTGAAGAGACACAGACCTGACACGAGACAATGCAACATCCTCCCGGCTCCCCACCCCGTGCTGCTCATGGGCGGGTATCTTCCCCACACCCTTATCAGTCCCCCTCAGTCCCAGGGTCCCCCACGGCCTCCTGCTCACACCTGCCTGCTCACACTCACCACTGGTCTGCTTGTAGTGATGCTGCAGGGCGAGCAGGTTCCATTTAAATACCTCCTGCCGGCCCTGCAATGTCCTGGTTTCCCTGTTCCAGGAGTCCAAGCCGACGGCCCCCTGCACCCAGTTACCACGTGGCTCCTGTCTCTGTGTCTCACTGTTGTAATGGAGAATTTGCTGGTCGCCCATGTAACCCACGGCAGTGAAGTCAAGCATGTCCGGGCCAGGATCTGACACCCCCATATAGAAATACCAGTAAGACTGGGAGCCTGTGGGAGAGTGACAGGGGTCAGCACTAATGGGTGAGACACCAGAACCCTGAGTGATCACCAGGGATCCTGGTTTTCCGTTTCCCACGGAAAAACAGAGAAAAACACAGATTTCCATTTTTTATCAGAGAAAACACGGATTTCTCCTTTTGGTAGAGAAACCCATGGATTCCCCGCTTCTGCAAACAGCTCTTCAGCCTGCTCTTGAGATCCAGCCTGCAACAGCTGTTTGCAAACAGGGCAGGAAACCCCCTGCCCTGCCCAGAGCGGGAGCTGGCTCCATGCTGCTTCTGCTGCAGCTGCCTGCTGTTGGGGGCAGGCAGCTGGGGACCCCTTCCAGCAGAGCTGGGGGCCAGGGGCTGTCAGTGGGAGAGGGCAGAGCCGACTGGGTGCAGGGCAGGGACCAGGGAGGAGGGACAGGACTGATCCAGGGGGGCACAGACCAGCCTGGAGGGGCCACACACAGTGTCCCACAGCCTGGTCGTACTGCCCTGCACCCCCCACCCCAGGCACGGCCTCGCATGGCCCAGGCACTCGGCCCACCCTGCTCCTGGGGAGCCCCCGTGTGCCTGAGTCAGAGCCTGGGCCCTGTAGCAAGGCCTCGGTCCTGCTGCACGGTTGGGTCCTGGGGCTGGAGGGACCCTGCACAGCAGATGAGGGGCCGGCTGGATGAGCAGTTTCTTCTTGGCTTGCACCCACCCGCCCTCCCTGTCAGAGGCAGCGGGTCTCTCTCCTCACTGTAGCAATTTTAAGTTTGTTATTATGAATTAAGCTTGTTATTGTACTTTTATATCTTGCTATTGTATCTTTAGATAGCAAAACAAGTCTTCTTTTTTTTTTTAATGATACTAGGATGTATGGATGAATGAGTGTAGTGATTGGCAAAAGCAGGGTAAGGTATGTGTTAACAAACAAGTTACCAAATGGTGTGCGACGTTAAGAAGAGGCTGAAGAGGTAAATTCAAAATCTAAGCAAAGAAGATAAGCAGAAAAGACAAAACCAAAGCAAGGTTTGCAAAATATCTCGAGGCTAAAGACTCCCCCTCATGAGGGACACAGCCTGCATCAGTGATAATGGAAGCAAACAGAGAGATGTGCGAGCTTGACCACTCGCAAGAGCGGAAAATCACTAGAGTCTGAACAAAGAAGGACAGAGTCAAGAAAAGCAGAACCAGGCTGTGGCAGAGCACAGGGGGTGCCTGCCACTTTAAGGGCCTGGAGCTGGCAGGCGCCCGGG
>NW_005843164.1:178535-180303 GCF_000455745.1 Alligator sinensis
GGAGCCCCCAGGAAATGCCAGGCCAGTTATCACCCTGGTGAAAGGCGGGTTGGGGTGCCTTAACCCCTACCTCCCACCACCACTGGGTGGGTTACCTGTGTGTTTGTTGGGGGGCCCAGATGGGCCAGTGTTGTGAGGGGCCCAGAGAGTGGGAGTGATGGTGTGGTGCTGCGGTTGCCCCCGAGAGGATGGGGAGTAGTGGCACGGTGAGGCCCAGTGACAGAGAGAGGGGCTAGAGACCTGGCCCGAAGGGGATGGTACCCTCGACTGGCCCATGCTGGGGCTAGGACTACGGTAGTTGCGGTGGGCCCCCGGCCCTTTTGAGGGATGCCCAGGAGCCGGGGGCCTGGGGTCCCGACTGGCCTGGAGGTGGGCCAGGGCAAGACGCTGAAGGTCCCGGAGGAACCACACCCGAGAGGGGAACAAGGCTTCGGGGGGCTAGGTAGCCCGGATGAAGGTGGAGAGGATCATAGAGGGGTCCTGTTAGGATGATTCTGGGGCCCAGTGTGGGGCCGGTGACTAGGAGAACAGTGAGATGCCATCTGTGAGGCTTGGGCTGCGGTATTAGGGGAGGTCGGAGCCGCAGAGCGCCCCTGGCATCGGGGCATTACAATGGGCAGCCTCCTGCTTAATTGACATCGATATGTGAATCAATTATCATCAAAGGCATGGTGGGCGAGATAAGCGGGCGGTTGCCCAGTGACAGGCGGGCGGGCCACGAAGAGCTCGGCCCTGAGTAGGCCTCCTGTCACAGTGACAGGCGGGCGGGCCACAGAGCCCGGCCCCAGGAGGCCCCCTGTCACACAGGCAGCCTGTATGAGGCCTCGCTCCTTATATTTGGTAGCTATAACATCTGCAGAATAATTAGAAGTGTGTGTGTGCGAGCGGGCGGTTGCCCAGTGACAGGCGGGCGGGCCACGAAGAGCTCGGCCCTGAGTAGGCCTCCTGTCACAGTGACAGGCGGGCGGGCCACAGAGCCCGGCCCCAGGAGGCCCCCTGTCACACAGGCAGCCTGTATGAGGCCTCGCTCCTTATATTTGGTAGCTATAACATCTGCAGAATAATTAGAAGTGTGTGTGTGCGCGTGTGTGTTTTGCCTTGTCTCGCTCATCAATTGAGCAATCGGTAGTTTGTGTCACACCACCAGCAGCTCCCCAGGCAGCCACAGCCCGGAGCAGGAAAAGCCACGCTAGGAGAGGGGAGGGTGCTGGGTGCCCATGGATTAATTTCATGAACCAGCAAGGAGTGCAGGAGGGTCCTGCATCGCTCTGTGGGGCCCGCCTGGCCCAGACCAGACACAATGGCCCCACACAGCCTCACAGGGACTGCTCCTGGCTGAGCCCCCACTGCCTGGTCCCTCTGCCGGGGAACTCGCCAGGACCCTGCAGAGCGGGGCCCTACAGCCTGATTTAGTAGTGAGGCTGCCCCCTGCCCAGCTGCATCCACACTCCCCACATCTGGACCTCCCGGTTCTGTCCTGCCCCCAGCCCAACTACAGGCACTGCCACTCACCGGCACCGATTCCTGGGACAGCCGCAATGCCCACAAGCAGCAGCAGCAGGAGCAGCAGTCGGGATCCTGGAGCCACTTTTGCAGAAGCTTCATGCGGCGCTTCTGGCCTTTGTGCACAGGAATTGCAGGTGCTCCCGCACAGCGATGGGTGCAATGGGCTGCAGGGTGCTGCAGGGTCACTCTGTGGTGCGGAGGGAGATGGGGCTGTGTGAGCCGGGCCCAGGGCTTGGGATTCATGCTGGGGGGGACAAAACCG
>NW_005843164.1:180334-181625 GCF_000455745.1 Alligator sinensis
GAAGTTGGTTCCTTACTCCTGGTTCAAAGCTAATCTATATCCAATAAAAGCTTGTTATTCATGAATCACGCATTCTAAAGAGAGAGATGAAATTCTATTAGCTATGCATATTTAATAACTAATATGTAAAATAATATCCTGCATCAAGTACAGAGCCCTAAATGAAGATCAGATTAGGATGGGATTATGGGGCAAAATACTTTTGGGCCACCCCAAACTTCTTGTTGATGGCAGCAGGGGACTGTCTCTAAAACCCCTGAGCGCAGTCCTGCCTGGCCCAAAGTGTGGTTTGGCCATGCCAGGCTGCCAACTAACAGCCCCTGCCCCAGCCACCATACTAAGTCTGTGGACCTGAATACTCAACTGGCATTTGGGCTAGGGTTATGGCTGGAAATCCTGTTGGGCCACCCTACACCATGCTTCTGTACCAATGTGGGGCTCTCCCAGACATCACTGACCAGAGTCTTGCCCAGCCCAAAGTGTGGGGAGTTCATGTCAGGCTGCTAAGTGACAGTCCCCCAGCCACTGTACTAAGTATATGGGCCAAATAAGGAACTGGCTTTTGAGCTGATATTACAGATGGAAATACTTCTTGGGCCTCCCCACACCATGCCTCTGTGCCACCAGGGGAATCTCCTGGACATCCCTGACCTGGTATTGCCCGGCCTAAAGTGAAGTTTCTTCGTGCCAGGGTACCAACTTATGGCCCTCCAAGCCCACTGTAATAAATAAATGGACTCAAATAAGGAACTGGCTTTCAGGTTTGGGATTATGGCTGGAAATCCTTCCTAGGCCACCTCACACCGTGTTTCTGTGGCACTGGGGGACTCTCCCGGACATCCCTGACCCGAGTCTTTCCTGGCTCAAAGTGCCGTTCGGCCATGTCAGGCTCTAACTGACTCCCCAGCCCCGTGTGTTATTTATTCATGTTGCTACTCACTCACTAGCAAATGTTAAATTAAAGCAAGATTATTAAGAGGGGAAAGCAGAACAGTGGGACTCCCTAAGCAAAACTTTAACTATTAACCTTTAACAGTAGCTCAAAGCTGATCCCAGTCACAGTCTGAGGCAAACCAACCTGGGGAGCTCTCTCCTAGCCCAGTCACTGGGGAAGGGAGTCTCACCCAGGGCTGCCATCCAGGGACTCTGTACCTGCACCAGTTTAGTAGTAAGTGCTGGATAGGGACAACCATCCCAGAGACTGTTGCTCTCCACTGCCAGGGGCAAATAAACTTACTGAATCCTAGAGCTGGGAGTGACGCCCCAGAGGTCGCATAGTCCAACTCCTGCT
>NW_005843164.1:181746-184025 GCF_000455745.1 Alligator sinensis
CGGGAGGGACCTTGAAAGCCCTCCGGTTCCGTTCCCCTGCCATGGGCAGGAAGTTACTGGGCTCAGATGAGCTCAACAAGGTGCCTGTCCAGCCTCATCTTGAACATTTCCAAGGAGGGTGACTGCACCATGTCTGCCAGGAGTGTGCTCCAGATTCTGGTGACCCCTATAGAGAAAAAGTTTCTTCTTATGTCCAGCCTGAATTTACCCTCTATTAACTTGTGCCCATTGGTCCTCATCCTCCCTTGAGGTGCCTTCCTAAAGAGTTGCTCCCCTAGATCTTGATGCTCACCCTGATGGCTTGTAGGCAGCTATTAAGTCACCTCTCAGCCTTCTCTTATTCAGACTAATCAGACCCAGTTCCTGGAGGCTCTCCTCATAGGGCCTGGGCCCCTAATCATATGGGTGGCCCTTCTTTCTACCCTCTCGAGCTTATCTGCATCCTCTTGAAGTGCAGTGCCCAGAACTGGACACAGTACTCCAGCTGAGGCCTCACCAATGTCCGATGGAGAGGGAGAAGCACCTCCCCGAATCTATTGGCCACATATAGGCTGATGCACTCCAGAACTCTATTTGTCCCTCTGGCAACCTCATCACACTGCTGGCTCATGTTCATCTTCTGGTCGATCGTGACCCCCAGGTTTCACTCAGATGCTGTGCCAGCCATTGGACCACCACCCATTGTATAGTTATGGTGCAACATTATCAATACATGTTCCAGAGATTCCCAGGGAAGAGGCCATGCTATACAGAAAGGCAGAAAACCCCACAGTCCACATGCCAATGTGACCATGGGGTAAAAGTCCTTCCTGACACTAGATATGACAATTGGTCTGACTCTGGCCTCTCCTAATCACTGAGTTTTCAAAGATGACGGCCAATGGCTCTGCAGTCACATCAGCCGACTCCCTCAGCACCCCTGGGTGCATCCCATCCAGCCCCAAGGACTTGCACACGTCCAACTTTTCTAACTAGTCCCTAACCTGGTTTTTCACCACTGAGGGCTACTACGACTGAGGTGAAGAAGGAATTGAGCACTGCGGTCTTTTCTGCATCCTCTGTCACTAAGTTGCCTCCCCCTTCAGTAAGGGACCCACACTTCCCCTGATCCTCCTCTTGCTACCGACATCCTTGTAGAAACCCTTCATGTCCCTTGCTAGCTGCAACTCAAATTGCACTATGGCCTTCCTGGCTTCATCCCTGCATGCCCGAGCAGTGCTCACATACTCCTCCCTAGTTGTTTGTCTAAGTTTTCACTTCTTATAAGCTTCTTCGTTGTGTCTTAGCTTCCTCTGCTGTTAAGTTTGTGTGGCAGAAGGGGTGTAAGGGGGGCAGATTGGGGCCCCCCCAGGGTGAGGGAGTGGGGCTGGGGCAGGTGCTGCCCAGCAAGGGCGGTGAATGGGACCCTAGGGCTGGGAGCGAGATGGAGAGGGAGAGCAGGTCTGGGGGGGCGGCTCCCCACCACTACGCAGACCCCAGGGGAGGCATGTGTGGGGGACGTGCCCCCTAGATTTGTGTGCAGGGTGAGGGTAGGCTGCCCACTGTGGGCTGGGGCCGAGGGCAGTGCCAGGCTCTTCCACACTGGGGGTGGGGCTGACCTCAGCTGTATGGGGCCCAGCCCCAGCTGCTGGGAAGAAGCTGGCACTGCCCCTGGCCCTGAGCCTGCAGCAGCCAGCCTGCCCTTGCCCCATGCACAAATCCAGGAGGCACATGCCCCCCATGCCTCCCCTGGGGGGGTGCTGCCCCCACTCCCCACACGAGCCGCCTGCAACTCCATCCCACTCCCAGGGTCCCATTCACCACCCTGGCTGGGCAGTGCCCCCAGCCCCACTCCCTTCCTCACCATGGGGGCCACAATCTGCCTCTCCCCTTCCACCCCACAGATTTACACACCCAGCACTGCTCTCCACCCTGCCCAGCTGCATTCCTGTAAATTGGCTATTGGATTAGTATCGGCCGATATGGCTCCCTTATAAATTGGTATTTGATTAGCCCAATATCTGTCTTGGTGTACCCCTACTTGCCATGTTTGCTAGTCTCCCTGCACACTGGGACAGTTTGTTCCTGCACTCCCATAAGGTTTCCTTCAAGTACAGCCACACCTGGACTCCTCTCCCCTCAGACTGGCCTCCCAGGGGTCCCTGCCCACGAGTTCCCCAAGTGAGTCCAAGTATGAGCCCCCATAGCAGACTGAGACCCCACTGCTGGAGAGGGGGTCAGCTAGCCAGGCCTTAATAATGGGAGAAAGGAACCACTTCAGGACCACTGTGGTGAGCAGC
>NW_005843164.1:184056-186268 GCF_000455745.1 Alligator sinensis
AGGAATGAAGAATCCATTTTTAAAGCTTGTTTACACCCCTTTCATATATTCCCATGAACCACGGGGTGAGAAGTGCTGCTCCACAGGGCATGGGGGGATGGGACACCCGAGTTCTTGGGGAGGGGGCAGGAGGTAAGAGCAGGGGGGTGATGAGAACATTTGCCCCCTGTTGAGAGGGCTGGAGGGGGGAGGAACGGGACAGGAGACACCAATAACCTCCCCTGGCAAACACCCCAGAGCCAGCTGGCAGCAGGTAGCCCTGGTATCCCTCCACTCAGGCTCAGCTCATTGTGGGCAGGCAGGGATTTTCCTCCTACTCAGCCCGGCCTGGCCTGGGGGCTCCCCTCCTTCTGCAGCAGGGGCACGGCTTGGACCTGAGCTCTCTGCAGCAGGGGTTGGGCTAGATGTGCCCCTGGGGGTCCCAGCTCTGGGATTTGGGGAGAGGAACCCGGGAGCAGGGAGGGAGCTGCTTGTGCCTGCACTCACTGCCTCTTGGTTGGTGTTGTAATCCTGATTGGGAGGTCCTTTACAAGTGTTTGATCCTGGACTTAATGACACTGGCTGTGCTTCAGCAGGTAACAGGAAAGATCCTGAGAAGGTTGTCATCTTCTTCCCTCTGGGCAAACACCAACCTGCCGCAGAAATACATCGTCAGTGACCATACAATCCCCCAGCTAGGATTTGTCCTCCCTGAAATGCATCCGACTCTGCGTGAAAAGTGTAAACACCTGCTCTGTAACTGGAAAATCAAAGAGAGTCCGGGTCGTGATCGTGGCGCAATTTTTCAGGGACACTGTGAATGATTGCCCGATTAGATAATTTAATGATGATCTTTAAAAAACAAACAAACAAACAAAAACCAAAACAAAATCAATCCATGCAGCTACCCCTGAAGCAGTCGAAGTTATCAAATTTAGATATTAACCTGTGAATGCTGTAATCCTAAAATGGCATACGAAAGAACCTCCTTTTCCAACCCCTGCTTTCCCTCCCAGCCTGTCTCCCAATACAGCCTTTTCCAACACCTGCTTTCCCTCCCAGCCTGTCTCCCAATACTGGTGATACTGGTAACACTGGGGCTAAGACATCAGGAACACATGGGACACCTGTACAGAAGATGCACACACTGGTGCCTTCTTCCCACCCCCATAAGCAGAAGGGGGTGGGGGAAGGGCTGAGAGGCTGGATGTCTGGGTTCTCCACCAGCTCTGGGAGACTGGTGGAGTCTGGGGACTGGTGGGTTGGAGCAGGGGGAGATGGACCACTTGGTTCAAGGGGGTGACCCCATGATACCCAACCCCAGCACCAACCCAGGGCCAGCTGCATTGGGGAGCCTGGTTATACCCAACAGCCAATGCCCACCCCAGAGCCAGCTGCAGCTCAGCCCCCTGCTGTACGCAACCCAGTGCTCCCTTACCACCTGGGAAGGGGTCTGAACCATGTGCTGCCTGCTCCGCGTCTCCTGCAGCTTCCAGCTCCTCCCAGGTTGTGGCTACTTCAGTTTCTTCCTCAGCGACCGGCCAAGTAGGAACCATCTCTGATGTGTCTGCTCTGACCACCCCTCAACTATTCAGCCTCTTTCAAGTACTGCAAGGAAGAAGGATGCAGCTGGTCACCATTAAGGCAGCACTGGTATGTAAGAAAGAGAAAAATTGGTGGGTGGTGTGACTAGCTCTGGAGTGGGCTGCCATGGCCAGGTATAACAAGGGGCTTAGATTCTGCAGCCTCTCGGGTGGGTATATGAGGGGGGCAAATCTGGCCCGCCAGGCACTTTCATCCAGTCCGTAATGCCCACCAGGTAACTGCACCCCACCCAGCCTTTCTGCCCACGAGGGTGGAAGTGAGGTGCACACATGTCCACACACCCCCAAACACATACACCATTGTGCCTTGCTCCCACCCTTGTGGGCAAAAGGGCTCAGCCAGCATGTAGCTTCCAGGCAGGACTGCTGCTGGGACCTGCTTGGCTTATAGTATCTCCTACTGCCTCCAGGCAGCAGGTAGGGAAGTGGGGGGGCTGCAGCTGAACAGGACCCCGGAGTGTGGGGCTGGTGGCAGCACAGAGCCTGCATCAAGGGAAGCGGTGGCAGCATGAAGCTTGGGTGGGCATGTAGTAGTAGTAGTAGCTCGGGGCAGGAGGGACCTGAACAGATCATCTCGCCTGCCCCCGCCACAGGCAGGAATGGATGCCGGGGTCACAAAAACCCCCACA
>NW_005843164.1:186370-188814 GCF_000455745.1 Alligator sinensis
AATGAGCTTGTAGGCAGCCACCTGGTCCCCACTCAGCCTCCTCTTGCTGAGGCTGAACAGGTTCAGGTCCCTCCATCTCTCCTCGCAGGGCCTGCCCTGCTGCCCTCTCACCAAGCGGGTGGCCTCCTCTGACCCCTCTCCAGGCTGGCCACATCCCTCCTGAAGTGCGGCGCCCAGTGCTGGACGCAGTACTCCACCTGCGGCCTGAGCAAAGGCGCATAGAGGGGGAGGATCACCTCTCTGGACCGGCTTGAGACGCACCTTTGGATGCATGACAAGGTATGGCTGGCCTTGCTGGCTGCGGTCTGGCATGGGCGGCTCATGTCCATCTTGGAGTCAATAATGACTCCGAGATCCCATTCGTCCTCTGTGCTTTCAAGAAGGGAACTCCCCAGCCTGTATGTATGCTGTGGATTCCTTCTCCCAAGGTGCAGCACCCTGCATTTGTCTACGTCGGACCCCATCCTATTCTCGTCTGCCCACTTTTGTAGTCTGTCTAAATCTAGTTGCAGCCTCTCTCTCCCTTCCAGTGTGTCCACCTCACCCCACATCTTAGTGTCATCAGCAGACTCGGACAGCGTGCTTTCCACCCCCTCGTCCAAGTCACGGATGAAGATGTTAAACAGTGCGGGCCCAAGGACCGAGCCCTGGGGGTCCCCACTGCTCACATCTCGCCAGGTTGAGTACGACCCATCCACCACCACTCTCTGGGTGCGCCCCATCAGCCAAGTTTTTACCCATTCAACTGTGCAGGCATCAATGCCACAGTCACTTAATTTATTGATGAGGATGAGGTGAGAGACCGTGTCAAAGGCCTTCTTAAAGTCTAGAAAGACTGTGTCCACGGTGACACCATCATCCAGGGATTTAGTTACTTGGTCATAAAAGGCAATCAGGTTGGTCAGGCAGGACCTGCCTTTGCTGAACCCATGCTGATTGCCCCTGAGCATGATCTCCCCTGCAGGCCCCCCACAGATGTGCTCCTGGATGATCCTCTCCAAGAGCTTCCCGAGGACTGAGGTCTAGTAGGGACTCCCCAGCACTCCCCCCATGGTGCATAGCCCTGGCAGGCAGTGGCAGCAGCGTGCAGGCTGCTTGTGCCTGGGGCTTCCTTCCGGTGTGACCTATGCCCCCCCCGGGCTCCGTGTGTGCATGAGTAGTATATGCATGCACATGCCCACATGCATGTGTGCCTGCATGCTTGTGTGCTTATGTATAGATGAGTGCATGTGTGCGTATGCACGTGTGTTTCCATGTGTGCACTTGTGTACACGTCTGTGACCCAGACACAAGGGTTGTGTGTGTGGGTGCATTTGTATGTGCACATGTGTATCCTCATGTGTGTTCACATGGTGTGTGTGTCTGAGTGCATGTGCATTCATATCTGTATGTGTGTGTGAACGTGCATATGCGAGTATGCGTGTGTGCATGCATGTTTGCATGTGCATATTTGTGTGTGGGAGCATATCTACATGTGTATGCATGTGCATGTGCTTGTGTGCATGCAGGTGTGTTCATGTGAGCAAGTGTGTGCTTCTGTGTCTGTGCCCCAGACGCCTGGGGAGGTATGTGTGCGCATGTCTGTGTGCCCCCCCCCGGATCTGTGTGCAGGGTGAGGACGGGCTGTTGCTGCAGGCTTTGCCCCAGGTGCCAAACTTTGCTGTTACGGCACTGTGCGTGGGTGTGTGCGCACATGTGTCTGTGCGTGCAGGTACTCAACATTAACCCTATGCTAAATGAGGTTTCGTTATTACGTCGCCAGTCTCATTGGAGACCGTACTCCTTTAAAGTCGTGCAATGTTCATGTTACAACATTGTTTGGCCGCCACCGTTAGCAGGCAACTAATTGCGATGTAATTGGGTTTGCTTAAACTCACATTTTTCAAGAACTTAAGTACAAGGTTAAGCAAGGAGTAGCTGTACACGTGCATGTGTGCGGGTGTGTGCACGTCCCAGACTGCTGGGGGGGGGGGGGGGGAGATGCTTGCACAGCACTTCCTTACCTGGCGCGGCTGGGGCTGCACTGAGAAATGAGTCGGAGCTCTGTACATGTATATAGAGCTACTTACTTGGCAGAGGAAACACCATGACCACCAAGGCTGCTGGGGGGAACTGCTTTCCTGGCACGGGGCAGTGCCTGCCGAGGTCACGCAGCTAATCCCCCACACTCGTTTCCCATGGGAAGATCGGCTTTATGGAAACGGGAGACTCCTGCAGCGATACGGCTGGGGGTGAGCTAAGCTTGGGGGCAGCCGAGCCCCACGCCTGCGGGCTGGGGCCTGCACGAAGGATGCCCGCCGAAGGATTTGGAAGCAGCTGAAGCGCCGGGTGTGGGCGGAGGACACTTGCCGGTAGCAGGGCCACGTCCGGTTCCTGAATGGCTCGCAGGTCTGGCACCGGCTTGGCTTGCAACGCGAACAATGTTCCTTAAAAAGGAAGACAAA
>NW_005843164.1:188948-193286 GCF_000455745.1 Alligator sinensis
GCCGCGGGCCCCTCGGCTCCACGTCCAGCGGCCCGCGGGCCCGGCAGCTCGGGCGCGTTTTCGCGCGCAGATTTGAATCCCTCGTTCAAAACCAATGGGACGGGCGCAAGCCTGCGCGGGGGCTGCTGGGAAATGGAGTCCATCGCGGGCCCCACCCGGCCCGGCAGCTCCTGCTCCTGCCCCTCCCCAGCGCGGCCGGAGCTGTCCGGGATCCAGGTGTTGCCGCGCTGGGACCCCCCGGACCAGGTGCCGTTCGCCGTCATTGCTGCTGTGCAGGTCACTGAGGGGTCCACGAGCACTGGGGGTACCGGTCCTTGTCCCACAACTCAGCGGGAGACAGCGATCATTCGGGGGCTGAGGGGGAAATCCCCGGCTGTGGCTGCAGGGGCTGATCTCTGCCCTGTCTGAGAGGAGCAGGTGCAGCCCCTCCCGGGCCCGGGCTCCGCTAAGTGGGACCTCTCCCAGTTTCTGGGCGTTTGCTTCCCCGGGTCTCCTGCAGCCCCCGGAGGTGTCCGAGATTTCCACGTCCAGCTCGATGTCTGCAGTGGGGGGAGTCACCCTGCGTTGCCGCATCGCGGGGCATTTCCCGGGGCAGCTGAGTGTGACCTGGCTCCGGAAGCTCAGGCACGAAGTTGTGGCCGTGACCCTGCAGGACTCGGGTGACTGCCGCATCCACCCTGGCACAGCCGTCCCGGCACCGGACGGGAAGAGCTTCCAGCAAGAAACAAGGCTCAGCCTCACTGGCTCCACATCCCATGGCCTGGGCGCCGAGTACATCTGCCGGGTGGGACACGTCTGCCTGGGGACCCCCGTCGAGAGAAGCAGCGGTGAGCAGCAGGGCACAGGCCAGTCGGCCTTTCGGGGTGAAGTCTGGTGCCAGGGCCCCGCGCTGGGTCCCCGCTGGGCGAGGGGAGCCCACGGCAGAGCCTGCTGGGGACCACGGGCCAGGCCGGCCGGGGCGGTGGGTGCGGTGTCAGACCCCCAGGCCAGGGCTCACACTGACACATTTCCCCCTCTTCCAGACTGCGATTACAATCGCTGGGAGTCGTACAGAGTCCGAGCCCCCAAAGCACAGCTTCAGTGTGCATACAAGGGGCCCCCACCATGTGTGGGTGGTGCTGTGTGCCCGCCCCAGCACGCAGGGCCCAGGCCAGAGGATTAAACCAGCTGTAATGCTTGGAGTCCAGGCTGGTATCATTCCACGCTGGGATGTAGCCAGCTCTGGGGTGGGCGCCAGGGATCAGGTGTCACAGAGCTGCGGCTGAGTCTGGGGTGGACATCAGGTGCTGCATATAACAGAGTTGCATCCAGCTCTGGGATGGGGACTAAGGGCTGCGTATACCAGAGTTGCAGGCGGCTCTGGGGTGGGAGCCAAGGGCTAGGTGTCACGGAGCTGTGGCCAGCTCTGGAGTGGGCACTTGCAGGTGGTGCAGGGCTCCTGAGACTCCCCGGGGGAACGAGGGCCCTGGCTGGAGCTGTTAAGCCTGAGCGGGGCAGCCGTCTGTCCCTGGCAGCCCCAGGGCAAGCAGCTCAGGGCAGCAGGGCTCCAGGAGGACCTGGCACTTGTATGACACCTCTGTGGGGCAGGGAGCACAGGCAAGACCCCAGGCTGAGAGGGACGGGGTTTTACAGGCAAGCGGCTTTGTTTTATTTTCAGCCTGCTCAGGGTCCGGTGCCCAGGAAAGGGCTAAGCCGGGCCAGAGGGTCCAGGAGCCTGGAGAAGGGGCTGCAGACGGGGCCGGGGGTCTGAGAGTCCAGGAGGAGGCTGTAGGAGACGGGGGCTGAGCGGTCACGAGGGGTATGACGAGCACCCCTGGGACAAGCACTTGCTACCGGCCTGTTCGTGTGAGAGCCTGGGGGGGCTCCAGGGTCCCGAGGGCAGCGCTCTATGTCCATGCGTGTCCCAGCGCTGGAGTCAAACATTCCCGAGAGCCGGTTCCACAAAGACGAGGCCGGTGTTAGATTTAGGCGTCCGTGGCAGAAGCCGTGCAGCTGCAGTCCCAGCTCAGCCTGTAGGAGCCTCGGGAACTCCGGCGTGTCATCTCGGGGAGCAGGGCCCTGCAGAGAGAAGTGGGGGACAGGGTGAGGCCCCTGCCAAGAGAGTACCAGGTGCAGCCTGGGCATCCCTGGGCAGGTGCAGCAGTGCCCAGCACTGTCCCTGGAGCTGCCTCGCCAGGGGGGCATGGGTCCCCAGCTCTGGCTCACCTGTGTCCTGCCTCTCCCTGCTGCCTCCTCCTTGGCAGGTTGTCAGGTACATCTGCAGGGGAAGAAAGCCCGCTCCTCGTGCTGGCCATGAGGAAGGACACAAACCTT
The DNA here is from genome assembly GCF_000455745.1 of Alligator sinensis. NCBI lineage: Eukaryota > Metazoa > Chordata > Crocodylia > Alligatoridae > Alligator > Alligator sinensis. Next base: position 191,262 of record NW_005843164.1, read on the forward strand.
TCCTGGCTCCTGCAGGGGAACAGCAGCGGGGTTTCCCAGTCGCACCACTCAGCCGAGAGACCCGGGGTTGTGGCCATGTGCTAGCCGAGGACCGTGCCAGGCATCCTGCCCTGCGTGGCCTGTGGGAGCTGGGAGCACATGTACCAAGGATGCCCTGAAGGAAATCCCTGCCGCGCTGCTGCTGGGTCTGGGATCCCTGCCGGGTTGTTCCCCGCGCGGCAGGTCCCGCAGCCCCAGCACCCAAGCCGTGGGGAGCAGGGGAGATCTCGGTCCCGTTCCCCAGCTCCTCTCGGCCTGTCCTGCTCTGGTCCTGGCCAGAGACAGCAGCTGGTATTGGGCCACCTGGCCCAGCAGATGGGAGCCCAGCTTGATGGGAATGAGCTGGGGATGTAGTGGAAGGGAAGCTGCTCTTGCCAGGAATGTGGCACCCACGTGCCGTGTCGTGTGCCAGCCTCGCAGCTCGCAGGGCCAGGTTGGGGCAGGGAACACCATCCACGCTGGCATCGGGGAGCTGAGACCGACCTGTCACCTGCAGCTCCGCGCTGCTCTTCTCCACGGGCCGCTCCAGGGCCACGTGCTGCACGCGGCAGATATACTGGGCGCCCTGGTCTCTCTGCACCGACAGGGTGAAGCTCAGTTTTGTCTCCTGCTGGAAACTCTTCCCATCCAGTGCCTGCACGGCCGTGCCAGGCTGAACGCTGTAGTCTTGTATGTCCTGCAGGAGCACAGAAGGAGCCTTTCCCTTGCCCTTCCGGAGCCAGGCCACCCTCAGCTCAGCCGGGAAATGCCCCGAAATGCGGCAGCTCAGGGTGACTCTGCTCCCCACGGGCACTGACTCTGGCTGGGAGATGTCCGACAGCGCCGGGGGCCGCAGGAGCCCTGGGGAAGGAAAGGCGCAGAGACGGGGACAGGCCGTGTTAGGGGAGCCGGGCCCTGGCAGAGGCTGCTTCCCCTTCCCTCGCACACGAGAGACCAAACCCCGCAGCAGGGCTGGCACCCCTGGGGTCTCCCCAGCTTGGGGTATTGTTCAACCCTGATTGGTGTTAGCATGGGTGTGCCTGGGACACCCACATTGTGTGTGCGTGCATGTTGAGGATGCCCGAGTTGTCTGCATTGTGTGTCCCAGACGTGAGTAGTGTGTGTGTGTCACATACAGCAGGCGGTGTGTGCCGTCCTTCCCCCCATCCCATCTGGTCCCCTCCATCCCCACTCTGCGGGGAGCCCCCCAGTATAGCCCGGGGCCTGCTGCTCTGCCCCGGTCACTGGCCCAGCCCCGTGGCCCCCCTGGTGTGGGGGGCGATCCGACCTCCTGCGCCCAAGTCCTTGCCTTGAGCTCTCCAGTGACCCTCAGGGCACCGCGCCTGCCTTGGCACCCCCAGGCTCCAGGGCTCTGCCAGCTTCCCCGTGGGGCGGGCAGGGGAGGGGAAGTTACCCCCATCCAATGCGTGCTACCTGGGGGGGGGGGTTTGCCTTCCTCTGAACAGTGGCACGCCTCTCCTGGGGACTCCTCAGGTTGTCACCCCACCCCTCTGGCCATGGCCTCGTCCCCCTGCTTCACCTGGGGCAGGGCTGGGGGCTCTGGGGGTCTTTGATCCTTGTTGTTGTGCGGGTCTAGGACCAGGCCAGGCCAGGCCGTGGCTGGGCTGGTTTGGAGTAGACGAGCCTGCCTGGAGCTGCCCTGCGAGCTCTGGGGTGGAGCAAAAGGGGCACATATAACACTGCCAAAGGAGGACTTGGATGCAGCCAGCTCTGGGGTGGAGCAGAACAGGCCACACATAACACTGTGCAGGTATGGGTTGGATGCATCCAGCTCTGGGGTGGAGCAAAAGAGCCACGAGTTACTCTGCCCAGGGACGACTTGGGTGTGGCCAGCTCTGTGGTGGAGCCCAGCAACCACATTACACTGCCCAGGGAGGGCCCCCATGCAGCCAGCTCTGGGGTGGAGCAGAAGGCCCACATGTAATGGACAGGGGCAGTTAATCCATTGGCATGGCTAGGGCAGCCTTACCCTGGCTAATTTCCCTA
>NW_005843164.1:193317-197284 GCF_000455745.1 Alligator sinensis
GAAGAGCCAAACCTGCGTCGTCTGCACACGCGTGCTGCTCCCTGCTGCTGCTGGAGGCCGAGCCAGGGAGCCTGGTCCCAGTCACTGGGTACGCTGCCACGGTGCGGGGTCCATCGTGCCAGTACAGTCAGCATGGTGCAGGCACAGGCCTCTTTTAGCCCAGGGGAGGGCAATTATTTTGGGCAGAGGGCCGCTTACTGAGTTTTGGCAAGCCATCGAGGGCCGCAGGACAGGCAGCCGGGGGCAACTAAATATTAATTTTCTAAATTTTGAGGGCTCCACAGGCCGGATACAATGGCCTGGCAGACCCCACCCAGCCCATGGGCCGCATTTTGCCCACCCCTGTTTTAGCCTGTATCGCTGCTGGACTTTCCCCCCCCATGCTACAGCCTGGGATCCCCGCTCTGGACCCGAAGAGAGGTTCTGTGGGGAGAGCGGGGCTGCAGGGACCTCCCGTCTGGTCCAGCCCCTGCTCCAGGCAGGACCCTCGCGGACTCCACCACGGGTCTGCGCATCCTGCTGTTGGAAACCTCCAGGGATGGAGACTCCCCACTCTCTGGGCAGCCTGTTCTGATCCTCAATCACCCTCGGGGTCAACAAATCCCTGCTTGTCTCCAGCCTCAGTTTCCCCTGCTGCAGCTTGAGGCCATTGCTCCCTGTCCCGTCCTGTGCGGCCACAGAGAAAAGCGCATCTCCAACTCCTCTGTCGTTGCCCTTCAGGGCTGGGGAGACGGGGATCAGATCCCCCATCAGTCTCCTCCTCTCCAGACTCGCTCGTCCCAGCTCTTCCAGCCTGGCCCTCTCTGTCCTGCCCCCCAGGCCCTGGATGAGTTTTACTGCCCTGGGCTCTTTCCAATCCATCCACATCCTCCTTCACATGCGGGGCCCAGAACTGGAGCCAGCGTCCAGCCAGCCTGGACAGGACCGGGTCCTGGTGTTCCCAACACTTCGAAGCCTCAAAACGAGCGGCCTGGCTCTTTCCAATGGTGCTAGCGCTATTTCAAGGGTCTGTTTTCCAGCCCTCCTGCTTCTCCCTCCTGGGTCCTGGGGCCAGCATGGAGCACCTGGCCCACCCCAAGCAGCCAGTGGGGCTGAAAGACCCCAGGCACTTCCCCCACCCCGCACTGCCGTCACGAACCACGACCCTCGGCGTCTGGAGGTGGGGGCCCCGAGATCCTCCCAAGGGTGCCGTGGCTGCATGAGATGTGCAGACACTATTGACGCGCCCAATGCTGAGATTTCCACTAGCAGGGCCTGCCTGAGGTCTCTGCAAGAGGAGACTGCTCTAGTGCTTCTCTGTTGTCAGTAAATGATTGAGAGTGAAGAGCCGGCATCCTCTGTCTTTTGGCTTGGGCCTAGTATCATGTACCCAATATTGTGGCCTTTTGGCTGAGAGCAAGGGAGCCTGGGGGGATCTGGAGGCCAAGGCCTCTGGGGCTGGGGGTTGCATTTCGGGTCTGGGGAGCATCCAAAGCCACAGGCAGATAGGTCTGGGAGGTTGGTACTTGGAGTCATAGGCCATGAGGGCTGGAAGGGGCGTCAGGAGGTCACATCTAGTGCAACCCCTGCTCTGAGCAGGACCAGCCCCAACAAGATCATAACAACGATTTACTTGTGAAGAAGGCTACGGGCCACTGGGGCTGTGTGAGTGGGAGGCTTGCCGGCAGATGGAGGGAACCATCTCCTCATCCAGCCACCCGACTGTCCATGTGCTTGTGCATCCATCCATCCGTCCACCCACCCATGTATCCCTCCACTTATCCACCTATGGCATTGGTAGGAGCATTGCCGGCAGATCGAGAGCAGTGATCCTTCCCCTCTATCCAGCACTGGGGAGGCCACATCTGGAGTCCTGTGTCCAGCTGTGGGCCCCCCGCTACAGAAAGGATGTGGAGAGATCGGAGAGAGTCCAGCGGAGGGCAATGGAAATGGTTGAGGGGCTGGGGGACAGGACTGGTGAGGAGAGGCTGGGGGAACCGGGCTTGGTTAGTCTGGAGAAGAGAAGACTGCGGGGATTGAATAGCAGCCTTCAGCTACCTAAAGTGGGGTCCAAAGAGGATGGAGCTGGGCTGTTCTCAGTGGTGGCAGATGACAGAAGGAGCAATGGGCTCAGGCTGCAGCAAGGGAAGTTGGGGTTGGATATGAGGAAGAACTTTCTTGCTAGGAGGGTAGGAAAGCACGCACCCCACACCTGGCATCACCCCCCAACACACAACATGCACCAATGCACAGTGCCGTGCCCCCGACACCATGCCCCAACACATGACAGCATGCCCTGACACACATCACACCCCGACGCACAGCCGGCCCCCACGCCCAATGCCACGCTCCAACACCTGACATCACGCTCCAACACACAGCGAAGCACCCCCACACGTCAAGCGATTCCCTGACCCCTGACGCCATGCGTCCCGCCCCTGCACAACGTGTCAACACACCCCGCCATGCAGCGCACTTCCAGCACGCTATGCCAAGCTCTAGGGAACCCCGGTTGCCTGATGCCAGCAGCAGCCGAGCCCCGGCCCTGCCACCTGAACCGTGCGCTGCACCGTTGTTCGCCCACCTCCGTTGAGGCTCAGAAACCCCCGCGCTAGGCTCCAGTGCCCTCTGGGCAGCCACCGGCGCTCCACTCTCTGGTGGGCTTGCAGCCTAGGGGAAAACAAGGGAGCCAAGCTCCCAAGACTGCCTCCGGCACGCGGGATCCCTACGGGAAGGCTCCGAGTTGCTGGTGTGAATCTCTGCCCACTTTGAAAGGGAGCTTGGGCCACCCGAGTGCCACGGCTGCCCAGCAAAGAGTCCCTGGGCTCAGGGAATGGGCATGGGGAGAGGCTGCTCTAGTCCTGCTGCTCTGCTTTCTGCTCCCTGCCCCACATCCCACCGGGCTGCCTGACCAAGCAGCCCCGTTCCATGCATAGAGGTCCCCCGGGCCACATGCACCCCGTGCCCCGGGTCAGCCCCCTCCCAACCTCAGCAAAGCCAAACAACACCCGTGCATGCAGAGCTGGGATCACGACACACTCATACCACTGGGGGGGGGGCTTAAACACCACCCCGAACTCCTGCCTTGGCCCAGCGCTGTCATGGGCCACCCCAGGGTGGAAAGGAGGAGGTTCAGGAGCTGAAAAGACCGCCTGTAACCCCAGGGCTGTCCTCTCCCTTCACCAAGACCCCCCAGCACAGAGCACCCCAAAGATTCGGACATCAGCATCCGCCCACGATTGCTGTCCCCACAATAGCCCCCAGCCAGGGAAGAGCCGGGATGAGAAAGGCCTTTGCTTTATTAATGGCCAGCCCAGCCCCATCCTCTGCAGGATGCAGGGAAACTGAGGCGGGGACTGTGCATAACCTCAGGGCCCGGCACACAGCAGCCCTGAGCAGCCAGTGCGAGATGCACCGCACAGACGTACAAAAGACACCAACGGGACTTACAGCCGGCAGGGACCGGTGGCCAGACATCCCAATGCCAGCGGCTGGGCAAGTTCGGGGGCATCTCCAAGCAGGCCGGAGATCCACGAAAGGCAGGATCAGAAGAAATTACACCTGGGTCAGCACCAGCCCCTAGACCTGTCCCCCTGCTCCAGTGTGTCTCTGCAGGCACCTAAATCCCTTGAGCAATCCAGCCTTGCTCTCCTCCCACAGAAAACAAGGACAAGACTCCCTTTGGTGGCACTCGCCAGCCCCTGCTCTGGGCCAAGCAGCACATCACGGAGAATAAATAGATTCCTCTGGAGGGGAGAGGGATATGATGGGTTGGGGGGGAGGGCGTGAGGGGCAGGGGGGTGGGAGGACTGGTGAGCTGAGAGCCCGGATGCCAGGGGTCTCGGGGAGGGGCTGGGGGCTGGTGGGTGGGAGCAGGGGGGCTGCTGCTACTTGCACAGCGCCTCGAAGACCTCCAGGGTCCGCTTGAGCTCGCGGATCTGCTTGGCCAGGGCATGGACGGGCTGCATGGAGCGGGCCAGCTCCTCGC
>NW_005843164.1:197494-198233 GCF_000455745.1 Alligator sinensis
TTTTGAGCTGCAGGTTGTTGGCCACGAAGTGGGTGAGGTCCCCGTCGCGGCTCACCGTGCCCTCCAGCTCCAGGGCGCTGGAGATAGTGGCGCGCCGGCCCTCGGGGCCCCGGGACGGCCCGTAGGCCTGGCTGATCCCGTCACCCCGTCCAGGCTGCGGCTGTCCAGCAGGCTCCCGGCGGCCGTGGCCGTGACCTCTGTGGCCCCCTGCTCAGGTGGCTGGATTTGCACCTGGGCCATGACGTGCGGGGGGAAGCCGGAGCCCGTGTCCAGGTCCATGCTGGGCCCTGGCAGAGAGCAGGCGAGGATGACAGCAGAGGAGGAGCCGGGTGTGATGCAGGGGGTGTGCTCCAGGCGCACGGCATGCAGGGAAGGGAAAAGGGAGGGCGCTGGGTGCCCGGATGCCTGGGCGCTCTGGGAGGGGCTGGGGGCAGAGACGCAGGGCTGGGACCCAGTGTTCTCGCTGCGTCCCGGCTGCCAGCCCCCCTGCTCTCAGTCCCCAGCCTGCACCCCCGCCCCTTCCCGAGGCCCAGGCGTCCTGGCAGACGCAGAGTTAACCGTGGCTTTATGCCCACTTTATGGAAATGGAGACTCCCTCCCTAGCCGGATCAGCCCTGTCCAAACCAGCCTGGACACATCCCCATGGTGGACGCTCAGAGCGAGGGACCTGCCGGGTCCCGTCTACTCCAGCCCCACCCTGGGGCAGCATCAGCCCTGCCCAGCGCGTCCCAGACAACCC
>NW_005843164.1:198514-202818 GCF_000455745.1 Alligator sinensis
AGCGCCTCCCGCGGCGGCTGCAGCACCCTGCCCAGAGCTGGGCACTAGCTGGCCGGGGCCAGGGCCAGGGCCAGGGCCAGGGCCAGGGCCCTGCAGCACACAAGGGTGGGAGCGCAGCCACTGTCCACCCTTGCGGCCCCATGCGGAGCACAGCAGGGGCAGCCACAGGCTGGGCTGGATATGGGGAGCTGGGGGTCACTGGCATGCAGGCTGAAGGGAGGTGCCCGGCAGGCCAGATTCAGCCCCTGGGCCGTATTTGGCCCAGCCCTGGTGCAGCAACATGTGTTCATCCAAGGGGCGGGCATGGTGCCGGCTCACCCCTTGCTCATCTGACTCGGGGGGGGGCATCTCCCTGTTTCTCACCCTCTTGTTATCAAGTCCTGGTGAACGTGTAGTGCGCAGGTTTGTTATTACCCTGAAATAGAACAGTTTTCTGATACGCATACTGTTAGGTTTACAATAATTTAGATTATTAAGAAGTATTAGCTTTACAGCTGAATACAAGGCATGACCTGTGGCCTAGCAATGCAGCTGACCACAAGGCAGATTGATAGCTAAGCCTTTGCTTGTGTCAAGTAATCATTTTAACTGTATTAAGCATTTTCTGAGTTAAAAGCAGCAAGTATCTCTGTGTCTGTGTGCTGAAAAATCAGCTACAGCAAGAAGTAAGATAAGACAGGGAAACCATTGTTCTGGGTGCAGTGGTTGTGTCCTTGAGAAGTATCTACTACTGTGTAAGGTTTTGCTAACATATTATAATGTTACTGTTACTTAACTTTTAGCTTTTAAAAAAGTGCTAGTTCAGCTTAATAGAAATATGCTGTTACAAAGATTTGAAAAGCACCGCCCAAGTATTGCTTTTTTTGTTAACCATGAAGTCTGGCCTTGTTGTAATAAGTATAAAAGATCACCTCACCCTTAGGGGGGGGCCATTTTGCCTTTTGCTGGCTTTATGGTCTTTGCTCGAGCAAATAAACAGCTGTCTTTCTTTACCCGCGTTGTCTGTCAATCAAATTACAGCTAGACAACGAACCTTAGGGAGGTTTCTCCCACCACAAACGGGAGGCTGTCCTGGGATTTGCCAAGCCTGGTCTTGCTCTTAGCACCACAGGGGCCCGCGGGCATTGCCTAAAGAGCCAGTTTCATGGACTTCGTCCTACCCAGTGTCCATGTTGAAGCCTTGCGGGGGTCTGCTGTCATGCTCTCTTCATGGGCTGCAGGCTCCCAACACAACGCCCTGCCCTCAGGCACTGCAGTAACTCCCCCTGGCAACAGACCCTCTCCCCAGTACCTCCAGGAGGTCTCTGCAGCCTGCCCAGCTGGGTCTGGGCTTATATGCCCCAAGCCCCGCCCCTTCTGGTCAGCTGACTCCCTGATCACTCCCTGCCCACCTGGGGCTGCTCCCACTCAGCCTCTGGTCTTAAAGTGACAGGCGCACCACGCAGCCTGTCACACAGGCAAGACGTGTTCCCAGATCTCCAGTCCAGACCAGCTTTGCTGCAACTTCAAGCCACGCGTCTGCATCCTGCTCTCGGCAGCAAGGCAGAGAAGGTGCCTTCCCTCTTCTTAATGGCAGCCCTTCTCATGGTTGAAGGCAGCTCCAGTGTGCCTTTATGGGGGTTTCTGCCGCAAAGCTCTGAGCAAAACGACGCTGCAAGCCCCGACGTGACACAACACGACGTCCAACCCAGGCACAAGGGAAGCAGGGCTCTCATCTGCCTCCCAGTGGCCTCAGGGACATTCCCAGTATAGGGCAGGGGCTGGGGCATGGAAAGCCATGGCCTGGCATGGACACGTGTGCCCTGGCACAGGGGCAGACATCATTGCAGGGCTTTGGGTGTGGCTCTCGGGGTGCTGAGAATCCGCGTCCGCCCTGGGGCACCGGTACCCTCCCCCATCACTGCCGGGCAGGTGTTGCTGCTCCCTGTGGACTCTGCTCTGCTGCTCCCCAGGGAAAGTGAAACCACTGGGGACTTTGCCCGGCTGCAGAAGGAAGCAGAACAGACACGGACTCGGATCCATGGGGCTGGGGGCTCTCATCGTCCTCCTCCTCCCCTTCCTCTTCATCAGGACAGCAAGTAAGTCCAAACCTCTGTGCATCTCAGCCCCAGGGTTCATGGGGCCACTGCACAGATGGGTCCATCCCTGCCTGTCCACCCACGGTCCCAGAGAGGCAGAGCCCAGATGTCCACAGACCCAGTGCAAGAGCTGGCCAGAGCCCCCCAGACCCTCCCCACTGCACCCACTTCCCTCTGCCTCTGCTGTTGGGAGTTCATGCCAGACCCCCAAGAGCGGGGCTTTGGCTTGGGGGCCATGGCCAGTCCCAGCTCGTGCCCAGCTGGGCCTCACCCCATGAACAGCACCGCAAAGGGAAGCCACAACAACCGCCCATGTCCACAGGGCATGTCCAGCTGCAGGCACCCCCAAGGGGAACCCATGGGCTCAGGGTTGGGGGCTCCTGTGACCACTTCATCCCGAAGCAGCCAGAGCGCAGCAGGCACCTGCTCCCAACCCCAGTACCAGGTCAGGGGTCCAGGCAGCATCACCCCCAACACGGCCGTGCCCCGTGCTGTCTCATGCCAGTCATAGATTTAATAGATTTCATAGACATTCAGGCTGGAAGGGACCTTGGAAGATCATCAGGTCCAGCCCCCCGCCCCAGGGGCAGGAAGTCAGTTAGGGTCAAAGGATCCCAGCAAGAAATGTCTCTTAAAGGAGTCCAGAGTGGGTGCCTGCACTGCCTCCGGTGGCAGTCTGTTCCAGACCTTGGGGGCTCGGACAGTAAAGAAGGTCTTCCTTATGTCCAGCCTGAAACGGTCATGGAGAGTTTGTGACCGTTCGACCTTGTCATCCCTTGGGGTGCTCTGATGAACAGACATTCCCCCAGATCCTGGTGAGCACCCCGATGAACTTATATGTGGCCACTAGATCGCCCCTGAGCCTGAACTTTTCCAGGCTGAAGAGTCCCAGTGCTCTCAGCTTCTCATAATAAGGCCCACTTCCCTGACCTCTGATCATGCGCGTGGCTCTCCTCTGCACTCTCTCAAGCTTCTGCATGTCCTTTTTAAATTGTGGGGCCCAAAACTGGATGCAGTACTCCAGCTGCGGCCTCACCACGGCCGAGTACAGCGGGAGGATGACATCCTGGGATCTGCTAGAGAAGCAGCTATGGATGCAAGTCAGCGTTTTGCTCATTTTGCTGGCTGCAACATCACATTGGTGGCTCATGTTCATCTTGTGGTCAGTCTTGACCTCCAAGTCCCTTGCGGCTGTGGTGCTAGTGAGCAAAGCACTGCAAAGCCTATAAGCGTACTGTGGATTTTTCTTCCCAAGGTGGAGAACCTTGCATTTTTCAGGATTGAAGGCCATCAGGTTTTCATCTGTCCATTTCCTGAGCCTGTCCAGGTTGGGCAGGATCACCCTCCTGTCCTTGGGTGTGGACGCATTACCCCAAAGTTTGGTGTGCTCGGTGAACTTAGCCAGTCAGCTCCTGACACCAATGTCCACATCATTAATGAAGATGTTAAAGAGTATAGGCCCAAGGACAGAGCCTTGAGGGACCCCACTGGTCACAGCGCACCACGACAATTGACTTCCATCAACGACCACCCTCTGGGTCCAACCTCGAAGCCAAGTCCCCAGCCAGTAGACTGTGATGTAGCTAAGGTCACAGTTGGCCAGTTTTTCTATGAGATGATTGTGGGACGCGAGATCAAAGGTGTTGTTAAAGTCAAGATATACGACGTCAATATATTCTCCCTTGTCCAGGTGATATGTCACCTGATCGTAGAAGGAGATGAGATTGGTCAGGCAAAACCTACCTGTGTCTCCCCTCCCTGCAGGCTCCCAGCTGCGGGTGATGACAGACCCCTCCTCCCAGGCCCTGCTGGGCGCCAAGGCCCGGCTGCAGTGCCACTTCGATGTCGGGGGGCCGGTGGCCCTGCGCTCCCTGCAGGTGACCTGGAAACTCTGGGATGAGAAGATCGCAGAGTACGACGAGGGCAAGAGCTCGGTGCAGCCTGGAGCCACAATGGAAGAGACAGAGCTGGAGAAGGGAGATGCCTCCCTGGTGCTGCCCAGGGTCACAGTGACAGACGGGGGGCTGTACACGTGTGTCGTGGGCTACGGGGCGCAGCAGCAGCAGGGAAGCACCAGCCTGCGCGTGCTCGGTGAGGGCCGGAGAGGGGCCCCGCGTGCGTCCCTGGGTGGCCGTGAGCACCGGTGGGAGCCGAGCACCTCCTGGGAACGACCCCGGGCTGGTGCCCAGACCCCCACAACCAGCACAGGGACTTCCTCTCTCTCCT
>NW_005843164.1:204356-205497 GCF_000455745.1 Alligator sinensis
TAGAGACCTGCGCGTGGTGGACGCGGGTGAGGAGGGGGCTGCCCTGGGCGCAGGCGGGAGGAGCAGGGATCGTTGCTGCTCTGCAGGTCACTGAGGGGAAGAACAGAAGCTGGGAACAAAGGTTCCTCGCTCCACTTCCCCGCTGAAGATGCTGATCAATCAGGAGTGATCAATACCCCAAGCCGGGGAGACCCCAGGGGTGCCAGCCCTGCCGCAGGGTTCGGTCTCTCGTGTGCGAGGGAAGGGGAAGCAGCCTCTGCCAGGGCCCGGCTCCCCTAACACGGCCTGTCCCCGTCTCTGCGCCTTTCCTTCCCCAGGGCTCCTGCGGCCACCCGCACATCTCCCAGCCCGAGTCAGTGACCCTGGGGAGCACAGTCACCCTGAGCTGCCGCATTTCGGGGCATTTCCCGGCTGAGCTGAGGGTGACCTGGCTCCGGAAGGGCAAGGGACAGGCTCCAGCCGTGCCCCTGGCGGACTCTGATGACTACGAGATCCAACCGGGCACGGCCGAGCAGGCGCCAGATGGGAAGAGTTTCCAGCAGGAAACAAGACTTAGCTTCACCCCGTCGGTGCAGAGAGACCAGGGCACCCAGTACATCTGCCGCGTGCAGCACGTGGCCCTGGAGCGGCCCGTGGAGAAGAGCAGCGCGGAGCTGCAGGTGACAGGTCGGTCTCAGCTCTGTGACACCCAGCGTGAACGGTGTCCCCTGCCCCGATGGTGCCCCGTGAGCTGCAAGGCTGGTGCATGACTCCTCTGATGGAGCCGCGCTCCTGTCTGCTAGGCCTGGTGGCCACATGGTCCCCGGCCGGCACCGGAGCAGGACAGGCCGAGAGGAGCTGGGGGACGGTCCTGAGCTGGCTGGGACGGCAGAGACAGTGTGACACCCAGCGTGAACGGTGTCCCCTGCCCCGATGGTGCCCCGTGAGCTGCAAGGCTGGTGCATGACTCCTCTGATGGAGCCGCGCTCCTGTCTGCTAGGCCTGGTGGCCACATGGTCCCCGGCCGGCACCGGAGCAGGACAGGCCGAGAGGAGCTGGGGGACGGTCCTGAGCTGGCTGGGACGGCAGAGACAGGCCGAGAGGAGCTGGGGACGGGGCAGAGATCTCCCCTGCTCCCCACGGCTTTGGGTCTGGGGGCGCG
>NW_005843164.1:205575-207062 GCF_000455745.1 Alligator sinensis
AAGTCCCCCAGCGCCCCCAGCCCTGCGCTCGCTACCGCTCCTGCGTGTCCCCAGCGCGGCCGGAGCTGTCCGGGATCCAGGTGTTGCCGTGCTGGGACCCCCCGGACCAGGTGCCCTTTGCCATCCACCTGCACGGCTTCTACCCCTGCGGGATCCACCGCATCGAGTGGAGCTGGGACGGGAAAGCCTGGGAAAGGTCCAAGCCCAGCGAGATCAGCCCCAACCCGGACGGCACCTTCACGGCGACGAGCGTGTGGAGAGTGCCCAGCCGGAGCCTGACCGGCCCGGGGCTGCGAGTGCGAGTGTCCGTGGAGCACGGCCCCGGAGACCCCCCGCTGGAGAGAGAGCTGCGCCTGCGGGACGCCGGTGAGGAGGGGGCTGCTCTGGGGATTAAGAAGGGGTGGACCAGGGATCATTGCTCCTGTGTAAGTCAGCGAGGGGTGAACAGAAGCTGGGAATAATATTCCTCACCCCACTTCCCCACTGGAGATGCTGATCAATCAGGGCTGAGCAATACCAAGGCGGGGAGACCCCAGGGGCGCCAGCCCTGCTGTGGGGTTCGGTCTCTCGTGTGCGAGGGGAGGGGAAGCAGCCTCTGCCAGGGCCCGGCTCCCCTAACACGGCCTGTCCCCGTCTCTGCGCCTTTCCTTCCCCAGGGCTCCTGCGGCCCCCGGAGCTGTCCGACATCTCCCAGCCGGAGTCAGTGCCCGTGGGGAGCAGAGTCACCCTGAGCTGCCGCATTTCGGGGCATTTCCCGGCTGAGCTGAGGGTGGCCTGGCTCCGGAAGGGCAAGGGAAAGGCTCCTTCTGTGCTCCTGCAGGACATACAAGACTACAGCGTTCAGCCTGGCACGGCCGTGCAGGCACTGGATGGGAAGAGGAGTTTCCAGCAGGAAACAAGACTGATCTTCACCCCGTCGGTGCAGAGAGACCAGGGCGCCCAGTACATCTGCCGCGTGCAGCACGTGGTCCTGGAGCGGCCCGTGGAGAAGAGCAGCGCGGAACTGCAGGTGACAGGTCAGTCTCAGCTCCCCGATGCCAGCGTGGATGGTGCCACCTGCCCCAACCTGGCCCTGCAAGCTGTGAGGCTGGCACATGACACGGCTCATAGGTGCCAACTTCTTGGCAAGAGCAGCTTCCCTTCCATCATGTCCCCAGCTCATTCCCATCAAGCCGGGCTCCTGTCTGCTGGGCCAGGTGGCCCAACACCAGCTGCTGTCTCTGGCCAGCACCGGAGCAGGACAGGCCGAGAGGAGCTGGGGAGCGGGGCAGAGATCTCCCCTGCTCCCCACGGCTTGGGTGCTGGGGCTGCGGGACCTGCCGCGCAGGGAACAACCCGGCAGGGATCCCAGACCCAGCAGCAGCGCGGCAGGGATTTCCTTCAGGGCATCCTTGGTACATGTGCTCCCAGCTCCCACAGGCCACGCAGGGCAGGACACCGGGCACAGTCCCTGGCCAGAACGCCGGCCCCCCCCGGGGGGGGGGCGG
>NW_005843164.1:207787-209307 GCF_000455745.1 Alligator sinensis
GAGTCCAGAGCCTTGGATGGTGGCAGCGGGACCCCCAGGCTAGCGGGTGTGCTCCAGGGAAGGGGTCGGCCGGACGGGAGGCACCCCAGGGAGGCACTCGGAGCCTGGAAGGTGGTCGGGCGCAGGGAGGTGGGCGGCTCAACGCAGGAGCGCCCCCTACTGGCTCGCCACACAGCCCCTGGGACAAGACGCACGCCCAGGCTGCCACAACCCCGGGTCTCTCGGCTGAGTGGTGCGTGACTGGGAAACCCCACTGCTGTTCCCCTGCAGGAGCCAAGGAAGGTGTGTGTCCTTCCACACAGCCTGGCACGAGGAGCGGGCTTTCTTCCCCTGCAGACGTACCTGAGAACCCGCCAAGGAGGAGGCAGCAGGGAGAGGCAGGACACAGGTGAGCCAGAGCCAGAGATACACACACCCCTGGCAAGGCAGCTCAAGGGCCAGAGCTGGGCACTGCCTGAACTGCCCAGGGATGCCCAGGCTGCGCCTGGTACTCTCTTGGTGGGGGCCTCACCCTGTCCCCCACTTCTCTCTGCAGGGTCGTGCCCCTCAAGACAACACACCAAAGATCCTGAATCTCCCCCATGCTGAGCAGGAACAGCAGCTGCATGGCCTCCCCCAAGGGCATCCCTGTCTAACACTGGCCTCGTCTTTGTGGAACTGGCTCTCAGGAACTTTTGACCCCAGTGCTGGGACACACGCGGGTGCAGGACAGGGGAGCATTGGCCTCGGGACTCTGGAGCCCCCCCAGGCTCTCACATGAACAGGCCGGTAGCAAGTGCTTGTCCCGGGGTGCTCGTCATACTCCCTCGTGACCGCTCAGCCCTGGTCGGTCTCCTACAGCCTCCTCCTGGACTCTCAGACCCCTCCGCAGCCCCTTCTCCAGGCTCCTGGACCCTCTGGCCCGGCTTAGCCCTTTCCTGGGCACCAGCCCTTGAGCAGGCTGAAAATACAACAAAGCCGGTAAATCCCCGTCCCACTCCGCCAGGGGCCTTCCCTGTGCGCCCTGCCCCACAGAGGTGTCATACAAGTGCCAGGTCCTCCTGGAGCCCTGCTGCCCTGAGCTGCTTGCCCTGGGGCTGCCAGGGACAGACGGCTGCCCCGCTCAGGCTTAACAGCTCCAGCCAGGGCCCTCGTTCCCCCGTGACACTCATTAGCCCTTGCACCACCTGCAAGCACCTCGCAGGCTGCCAGCACCCTTCAAGGAGTGGGCAAAGCCCAGTACCCCATGACAGTGTGTGTATACATGTGTCTACCATGCACAGCCCCGTGTCCAGCTCCCATCCCGTCTCTGCGGTTGCCCCGTGCAGAGGCCATGGCGAGGCCAGCCCTTGCCCGCATTCACGTCAGCCAGGGCATTGAACACTATGGTGCCATCACCCCAGTACCCCCAAAATATCACCTGACCCAGGCACAGTGGGGGTCACTGCTGGGGTGCGGCTGGGATCTACCCAGGGCCTGTCCTGGGTTGCGGGGGCCTGGCCTGGAGCTCAGGCGGAGGGGGCAGGCACCTGGTGCCAGCT
>NW_005843164.1:209389-213300 GCF_000455745.1 Alligator sinensis
TCCCGACCCCTGAGACCCCACAGCTCCCCCCGGGCCCCAGAGCCACTGAGCCCTTCTGGTCAGGGCAGGGCAGCCTAAGGGCTGAGGCCTGTTCTACTCACTTGCCAGCAAAGCCCTCCCCAGAGGTGGCTGCAGCGCCAGCCTTGGGCCCTGCCCGCCACTGGGGTGGCCCCAGGTCACCACTAGGCAAGGGAGCCGTTTCTAGGTTGCAGCTCTGTTATATGCAACCCCCAGTGTCCACCCCAGACTCAGCCACAGCTCGGTTACACCTGCTCCCCAGCACCCACCCCAGAACTGGCCTCAGCTCCGTTACACCCATCCCCTAGCACCCACCCCAGAGCTGTCCACATCCCAGCGTGGAATGATACCAGCCTGGGCTCCAAGCATTACAGCTGATTTAATCCTCTGGCCTGGGCCCTGCGTGCTGGGGCGGGCACACAGCACCACCCAGACATGGTGGGGGCCACTCGTAGCCACACTGAAGCTGCGCTTTTGGGGCTTGAGCTCTGTACAGCCCCCAGCACCTGGCTGGCTCCAACCCTGAGAATAAACCTTCCCCACCCCAGCCACAATCTCTGGCTCTTGCCCTGGGCAGGGAGCACGGGTCTAGGGGGGAAATGTCTTAGGAACACCCCAGGTGCGGGGGGCACAGGGAGGGGCCTGGGCGTGCGGGGCAGAAAGCAAAAGTCTTTGCAGGGCGAGAGCTTGGGTTGTGGGTGGGGGGTGCTTCATGTGGGTTCAGTACTTCTATGTGTGTCCCAGGGGGCTAGGTTCTGCGTATGTGCACCCATGTGTGCGTGTCTGGACACCCAAGTTTTGTGTGTCGGTGTGTGCATGCATGTGAGTGCATGTCTTAGATATCTGGGTGCGGGAGGAAGGGAGTCCCAGATGCTCGGGTTTTGTGCGTGATCCAAATGCCCGGTGGGGGTGGGTGGGTTCGGAAAACACGGGTTCTGTGTGTGTGTGTGCGCGCACGCGCGCCCTGGACACCTGAGCTCTGTGAGTGTATGTTTCGGATGCTTGGGTGTACGCGTGTGTCCATGTCCCGAATGCCTGGGTTCTAGGCACAGGCCAGCTGGGTTCTTTGTGCATGTGCACCCGTGCGCTCACATCTGTATGTGCAGTGCTGCCCCCTGCTGGGGGGTTCCCTGTTCTTAGCGGGGGCCCTGGGTACCGCGTGTGTGCCAGACACCTGGGTGCTCTGTGTGCGTGCCGTGGCCCAGACACCCGGCCCCTCTGTGCGCGCACCGGGTGCTGCTGGGATGAATAAAGAGCGGGGAGCATGAAGCGGGGAGCACTGCCCCCGCACCTCTCCCGAAGGGCCCCATCCCTGGCCCGGCCTGAGGGTCCAGGGCTCGAGTCTCCTGGGACCAGGAGAGGGATTCGAACTGGCGGCTCCTGGCAGGGCTGGAGTCTTCCCTGGGCATCTCTCTGTGCTGGGGTAGGGGGTGGGGGCAGCCTGGGGCATGGGACGGGGGCAGGCCAGGGGCTGGGGCTGGTGCCATCATTCTGTGGTGAAGTCTCCCTCCTCCAGGGGCTGCTTCCCCCCATTGGCCTCATCCCCGTCTCCGAGCCCATGCCCGTCCTTGGCACTCGGCTCCTGCTCCTCCATCCTGTCCTTGTAGCTGCGCTTGAAGAAGCCGCACTGAGTGGGGAGAGAAGGTGCCGCATGGGTATGGGGTCAGGGGCTGCAATGTGGCCAGACCCTCCCACTGCTGGGAAAGAGCCCAGATGTCCGGGCGCCCAGCCCCACTGCTCTCACTCCCCTCCCAGGCAGCCCAGGCAGCCCCACTGGAGGGAGCAGGCCACTGTCCCATCCCCACCCCGCCCCTTTGGGCCGTGTTGCAGCCAGCTCTGGGGTGGAGCAGGGTGGAGTGCAGCCTGTTGACAAAGGGCCCCAAGCCAGCACCAGCACCTCACCTTATACAGCACGATGATGATGAGGATGAGCAGCACAAGCCCCCCAACGCTGCTGCCGATGTACACGGGCAGGTAATTCATCACATACACCTGCTCCACCTCCGTCTGCACCTGGGGGAAAAGGGGGAACACGGGGTGAGAGCCAGACTCCCCATTCCCCCCTCCAGCTGGGCAGGGTGAGAGGTGAAGAAGGAAAAATTTCTCCCCGAGTCACGGCTACCCGCAGCGAGGACCTCCGTTATTGCCTCATTTCAGCTCCCACTTCCTGCTTAACCAAAGCTGAAATGCTAGATGCTGCTGCAGACCGCCCTCCAGGGGGCACACCTCTGGTTTTGCAGAGAGTGAATGAGGTGAAGGAGGAGCACAGGGGCAGGCTGGGAGCCCAGGTTGGGGTGCAGGCGAGGGGGGCAGTTGCGGGGGTACCTTGGCGTGGGTGAACTCGTTGTTCCACTGGCGGAAGCGGCTGTGGTTGAAGTCCAAGAACAGCATCGTGTGGATGTGGGAGCGGGATGAGTTCTGCCAGCACAGAGAGCCCCCCCGCCCCGGTTACTGCCCCTGTCCCCCACCGGCCAGTGGCCCCTGGAAGGGGAAATACCCCCGCCCCGTGCCCACCCCCAAGCCAGCCAGGGCCTGAGGATCCCCCTACCTTGATCACCAGTGGAGCCTCCAGGACCCCGGAGACATAGATGTGGACAGAAGAGCGGATCAGCCCTAGGCGGCAGAGGTAGACGTGGCAGTCCTGGGTGGGGAGAGCATGGTCGCAACTCCGTTACCCACAGCACCCACCCCAGAGCTGGCCACAGCTCCATGGATACACAGCACCCATGCCAGAGCTGGCCACAGCTCCGTTACACTTGGTCCCTGGTGCCCACCCCAGAGCTGGCTGCAGCTTTGTTCTACCCAGTCCCCAGTGCCCACTCCAGAACTGGCTGCAGCTCCGTGACTCGGGCCCCCAGTACCCACCTCAGAGCGAGCTGCAGCTCCGGGACACCCAGCCTTTGGCACCCACCCGAGCCAGCTGCAGCTCCATTATTCGCAGCGCCCACCCCAGAGCTGGCCACAGCTCCGTGCCCCTGCCTATGTGCCCAGCTCCCACCTGGCTGATGCTGTACAAGAAGGGCATGTTCTCCGGCTTCAGCTCACAGGGTTCGTCTCTGTCCTGGGGAACCCAACACCCTAGCGTCACCTCGTGGCATTGGGCTAGGGGGCCCGGGGACAGCGCAGTGCTATCCTGGGAGGAGGGGTGGTCCCTGCCCTTGTCCTTCCCCCCAGTATCGGTACTGAGGTGGGGGCAGCCAGGTGTCCGGGGAGGCATTGGCCAGGGGAGCTGGGAGGGGAGAACCCAGGTGTCCGGGGAGGGAGTGCCTGGGGAAAAGTGGGCATGGCGGACCCAGGCGTCCAGCCACTCCCCACACTCACCCTCCTGACGCTGTAGGTCTTCCAGGCCAGGCTGGCAGGAAGACTCCGAGGCAGCACCACGAAGGCCATCATCTCTGGCTGGGGCCAGGCCTCCTGGAGCAGGTTCTCCACCTGCCATGAGACCCCCACAAGGGTTTTTGGGATGGGGTCCCTGAGAGAAGGGTATGGGCCGGGACTGGCACACAAGGGTTAAGGCAGGGACGTGCTAACTAGCTTTTGTTCCTAGACAAAGCCTCTCTTTTCAGCTCCCACCTCCTGCTTAACCAAAGCTGAAGCGCTAGCTGCTGCTGGGGGAAACGCCTCTGATTTTGCAGAGCGCTCACAAGTCACCAGGGCAGTAAAAGAGGTGAACAGAGGCAGGCTGGGACAGAGAGACCGCCCTGGGAAAGGTTAGCTTTGTGAGCAGAATGGAAAGAAGGTCGTTAATGCCTGAGAAGCGCAGAACGATCAGCCATGGAGTCACCCGACTCCTGCTGCAGCCCAAATTGAAATGCCATCACTGCAGCACTGCGGGGCAGGGAAAAAAAGCAGGGGGTTTCATCCCAGAATAAACACACCCCACACTGGGGGGG
>NW_005843164.1:213529-214473 GCF_000455745.1 Alligator sinensis
GAGCCTGCAGGGCGGGGGGTGGGGGGTGAGGAGGGGCCTGGATGCCTGGGTTCGCTGGGGGCGGGCAGGGACACACGACTGGGGGAGCAGGAGCTGAGACCAAGGGCAGCCTGGCACCCCAGCAGGCTGGGACACCTCGTGAGACTGGCCAGGGGGTCAGGGCAGCTCTCGGGGCCAGACCTGGTCGAGAGCAGTGGGGCTGGGAGCTGACGTCTGGGTTCTCTCTGGGGGTGGGCAGGGGTCTGAGGGGATCGGGCTCTCTCACCCCTTGGCGATGATCAGCAGTGTGGCCACTCTGGGGTGGAGGGTCTCGTTCTTGTCGTTGTTGCTGGGGGAAGAGGCAGAGGTTACACACGGACCCTTGCCTGGGGCTGGGAGGATGCAGCTGGCATCAGGGGCTGGGTGTAACACAGCTGTGTGTGCGTGCCACCAGCTCTGGTGGTGGGCATCACAGGCTGGGTGTAATGGAGCTACAGCTGACTCTGGGGTGAGCGCCAGACATAATGGAGCTGTGGCCAGCATTTGGGCCATATGTAATAGAGATGCAGCTGGCTCTGGGGTGGGTGCTGGGGGCTGGGCGTAACGGAGCTGCGGGACCCTCATCTGGTCTCCCATCCAAACCACAGTATGGTCTATTCCTGCTTAGCAGCACTGCTGTCCCCAGGTATGTGGGACCCTCAGACTTCAGTGAGGATCCCCAGGGGGGTCCATATGGGTGGGACATGGACCTGGGGGGTCCCCAGAGGGGTCCCCTTGGGTGGGGGCCCCCATGTGGGCTCCTACCTGCTGGCCATAGCCTCTATTTTCAGCCACTCCTCCCATGAGCTGTTGCGGGCAGCATCAAAGAGTAGCTCCACTAGGACCTGGGGGCAAAGGCAGGTTCAGTCCAGAAGCCAAGGGGTATGGGGGCACCCCCTGTGCCCACCACCCACCCCCACACACCC
>NW_005843164.1:214504-224827 GCF_000455745.1 Alligator sinensis
AGAGTCCTGAGGTCCGGGAAGTCAGGGGTATTCAACCCATCACAGCTCACCCGGATCTGGGATCCAGCCTGGGGTGGAGTGGGAGGGTCAGGGCAGGACCCCTGGGTTGGGGGGCGAAGGTCCCTGCCCCTGTCCCTCACCTCCTGGGGTCACCGGAGCCCACAATGCAGCCAGCTCTGGGGTGGAGCAAGTAGGGAACAGCCTAGTATAACGCCGCCCAAGGAGAACCTGAGTTTGCAGAGAGCCTGAGCCCTTTGCCTCACCTCTCAATGGGGCGGAGCCTGGGCATGGGGGGCGGGGCCTCAGGGGGGGTACCTGGGTGGCGGTGGCGCGGCGGAAGGAGAGCCCTGGGGGGTGGCGAAGGCGCAGGCCAGCCTGGTACGCGTCCTCCCCGTGGTTCCACATGTCCAGGGCCAGGCGCAGCTCGGCCACGGGTGACAGCAACAGGTCGCGTGGCCTGTGGGGGCGGTGGGGGGTTGAGACCAGGGAACCCCGGGAAGGAGGACCTCCCCCTCCCCTGACAACCTGCTCCCTTCCCTGCAGGTTCAATGAGAGCTACCATATTTCCTCATGTAGAATACGCACCATTTACCTCCTTGGCTCCCCCTGCTGGGCCCTGCCCCCTACCCCATGGCATCCCCAGCTGCCCCCTTGCTTTTCCCCCTGCCCCACAGTAGCCCTAGCTGCCCCCCCGCCCCCCCCAGCACCCTCTGCAGGGCAAAATGGAGCTACCATAATCCCTCACATAGAATCCCTCCTACCCATCGGAGCTGAACCTGACGCGCAAATCAGCCTCACAGATGTGGTCCTCTCCGCAGTTCTTCTCGAAGGGGATCTGTGGGAGTAGCGGGGAGGAGGGGGGTTCAGTGTTTTGAGGTCCCCCCATCTCAGCCCAACCCCCCAGATCCTGCCCCTGGCACCACTCACCTCAGCCCAGGAGGAGTTGATGAGGGGGTTGAGGACAGGGTAGGGACCCAGGCCACCCTCATCCTTCTGCAGCAAGAAGCGCAGAGAGACCCGGATGCCCGTGATGATGTCGTCCACGCAGTTCTGAAAGGTGCAGGGCTCCGTTATTCCCCACCACGGTGCCCACCCCAGAGCCAGCTGCAGTTCCCTTAAACCTGGCCCCCAGTGCCCACCCCAGAGCTGGTGCGCTGGACTGGGTGCACCCGAGCCAGCCGAAGCTCAGCCCCAGAGGGGCCAGACCAGGCCATACCACGATGCGGACTTCCTGCTCAATGCAGCTGGTGTCACTGGTGACAGTGATGTTCCCCTCTGTGATCTTCATCCCGTTGGCAAAGACCCCGCGGCTCTTCATGCGGTCGGCATCGATCTCCAGCTGGTACCGCAGGTTGGCTGCGATGGGGTCTGTAGGGGGTATCAGGGTGAGAGCAGGGGGACTGGGAGCCCAGACACCTGGGTTCTCTGGGAGGGGAGTGGGGTAGCTGGGGGGAAAGCTGGGAGCCCGGATGCCTGGGCCCCGCGGTGTCACCTTGGTACTGGGGCGTGTCGAGGGTGACATTCAAGCAGACATAGACGCCAAAGACGACGTCCTTCCAGGCACCGCCATCTCCTGAGCACTCGACCTGGCGCACGGGGATCTCGGGCATCTGGAACCTCATCACTGGCAAGATCCGCACAATGGGCCGGGACCTGCACACGGGGACAAGGGGGGCAGAGTCTGAGCTCCTGGGTGGAAAACCCCTGCCCCCACCCCCATCAGCTGACAGGGGCCACGATGCAGCCAGCTCTGGGGTGGAGCCGGCAGGGAATGGCCCAGTGGAACAAGGTTTCAGTGCGATCTGGGGTACAGACCCCTCGAGGGAACTACTCCCCCTACTCCCCTCCCAGACAGCCCAGTGCCCCTGCTCTCACCCCACAGCCCCCTCCCCTCCCCTCCCAGAGAACCGCAGCGTCTGGGCTCACCTGAGCACAAGGACCTGTCCTCTGGCACCCACGGCGATGTCTGGGAGCTTGTCCCCGTCCAAGTCAGTGCCACCGTCCAGCGCCTGCCCCAGGAACTTCAGCCCCAGGTCCATGTCTGCGGCTCTCACGCGCTGTGGGGAGGGGAGAGGACACAGGGGCAGGACTCCTGGGTCCCCTGTTCTGGCCAATCCAGCCCCTGCCCCCCCGGACGCCTGGGTCCCTGGGCTCACCTGGCTGTGCGGGGTGTGCAGGCCACGCTGGCCCCCGTGGAAGATGTACACGGCACCACTCCCATCATCCTCCAGTGGGGCCCCCACGGCCACGTCTGTCCATCCGTCCCCGTTCAGGTCTCCCACGGCCCCCAGTGCTGCCCCGAACCGGCCCAGCAGCTGTCCCACCACCCCCTCCAGCTGCCCTGCCTCCTTCAGCTGTTCCTATATTGTGGGGAGAGAGGTCAGCGGAGGGAACCCCTGCCACCTCCCCCCCACTGGGCTCAGGAAGGACCCAGGTGTCAAGAGCAGGGGACCCCCATGAAACCCCTCTACCCCACCATGGGCTGAAGTAGGCACCCAGGTGACTGGGCAGGGGTGCCCTTGGGAACCCACCATGCCCCACCCCCCAGCACCGAATGCACGCAGGTGTGTGGGTACGGGACCCCCCCACAAACCCCTCTGCCCCCCACTGCTGGGCTCAGGAAGGACCCAGGTATCCGGGAAGGGGAGCCCCATCGCTGGAGGGAGCAGCAAAGGAAATTGGTGGGGTAGGAGGGAAAGGGACCCAGGCGTCCGCAGCTGGGGCTCACCTGGGCCCAGCGGTAGATGGTGACGCGGCCGCCATGGGTCCCCGCCCGCCATGGCGCCGCCCCACGTACATCGGGGCTCCGACCAGCAGCAACTCCTCGGCTTCCTGCCCGGCCACGGCCGCCAATGCCCCCCCGAAGTATGACCCAATCTGGGGAGGGGCCAGCGAGGTGGGGGGAGGAGGGGGTCAGGGAGTGCAGGCGGCACCGATGCCCCCCCAAACTAGCCAGCCTTCCCAAGACCCCCACACTGTGCCCAGCCCACCAGGACCCCTGCAGCCCCCTGCCCTGCCAGGACCCCCACCCCGAAGCACCTGCTCCCCCGAGAGGTCCTGTATCGGGTTCCAATGCCGGGCATGGGGGTTGAGCTGGAAGAGGGTCACCCGTCCCACGTGGCCATGCCGGGGGGCCCCAGCTCCCAGTACTGTCCGCCCCCCTCTCCGCAGCATGGCCATCGCGTAGCCTGTGGAGGCACACACGTGTCACGCCCAGCTGGCTGGAGGGACACGGGGAAGGGGACGTGGCCCAGCTTGGGGATCTAGCAGACAGAAGGGCGGTCCTACCCATTGCCAAGTTCCCAAACCCTGTGGGCTGGATACAATGGCTCCGCAGGCCCCATTTGGCCCGTGGGCTGGAGGTTGAGCACCCCTCCTTTGCTCCAATTGCTATGCCTGGGGGGCCTGCAGGGACCGGGGGAAACTGAAGGGATCGAGGAAGGACGGGGATGTGGAAGGGGACAGGGAAGCCTGGAGAGGACTGGGGGCACTGGTGGGGGTTCACAGGACTGAGAGGGACTGGGGGGAATGGAGGGAGACTGAGGTGGACTGTGGGGAGTGAGGGGACTTGGCTGGGACAGAGGGGACTGAGGGGGACAGGGGCAGAGAGGGAAGGAGGGGATTGTAGGCAGCCGGAGGTGGAACGAAGTGGGACTGGGGAGGATGAGGGGACTGGAAAGCCAGGCCTGGGGGGGAGTGGGGGGTCCGTACCCAGGTAGGCGGCGTCCTTGCTGTCCTTGCTATGCATGGGACTGGCCACGAAGGTTTCTTTGGTGCTGGGGGTGCCGGGGTCACCCTCCAGGTCGAAGAAGCCCCCAGCCCAGTCGTCAGCTCCCACGGCCCCCACCAGGATCTGCCCCTGGGGGGGAGGGACACAGAAACAGGGAGGCAGCTGGAGTCAGGGGTAGGGTGCAGCACGGGGGAGGGGGGATTTCCTGACCCTGGACCCCCACCCCTGCTGTCTGACAGCTGGCCCCTCTCCCCCAACACGCCCCAGCCTGGGGTACCTGGGACAAGTGGGAGCTGAACCCGCTGGACGAGAGCTCCAGGTGGAAGGAGGTTTTATCACTGGTCCCTGCCAGGAAGACACGTAAGGGCAACATCAGGGCACAGCCCAGTTACAGCCGGCCCCCCATGCCCACCCCAGGGCCAGCCACATCTGCATTATACCTGGACCCTGGTGCCCACCCCAGAGCTGGCCACAGCTCCATTATACTTGGCACCCAGCCCCCATCCTCAAGCCAGCCTCAGCTCCATGACACCCAACCCATGGTGTCAGCCACAGCCCCATTACACCAGGCCCCCAACACCCACCCCACAGCTGGCCACAGCTATTACACCCAGCTCCCAGCACCCACCCCAGAGCTGCCACAGCTCTGTTACACCCAACCCCTGGTGCCCACCCCGGAGCCAGTAGCAGCTCCATTATACCTGGCTCCAAGCACCACCCAAGAGCCAGCTGCAGCTCTCTTATACCCAGCCCCTGGCCCCACACCAGAAGAGGGCGCGTCCTAGGCACCTTCAATGGTGTAGATCTTGGTCTGGATCTCCTTGAAGAGCCCGCTGAGTTTCTCGAAACTCTCCAGGACCTTGACATACTCGCTGCTGGGCTGGGAGGCGAACTTTGTCAGGAACTGGGTGACGTTGATGTTCCCAAAGTTATTGCCCACCTGTTGGGGTGGGGACAGCATAGTGGAGCCCAGACCCAGACATCTGGGCTCTCTGGGAGGGCAGTGGGGGCTGGGGGGGAGAGCAGGGGGCTGGGAGTCAGGACGCCTGGGTCTCTCACCCCAATGATGTAGCGCGTGATCTTTTTCTTCTCAGCAGCAATGACATCTCCGTTATCCGAAGCCTCCCCGTCGGTGATAATGATCATGACGCGCTTCGCGTCATCTCGTGCTCCGCTCTCAGGGGTGAAGACGTGATCCCTGCAGGAGGAGAGAAAAGTGAGGAAGAGTTCAGATGCTGCCAGCTCTGGGGTGGGCACCAGCGGCTGGGTATAGCGGAACTGCATCCAGCTCTGGGGTGGTGCCAGGGGCCGGGTGAGGCACTCACGCCACGTATTTGATGGCCTTGAAGGTGTCTGTCAGCCACTTCATGTGCTTCACGTTCTTCAGCAGTTCCCGGGGATTGGGGTTTTGCGTGTACTGTGTGAAGTTAAACTCTGTCTTCACGTCCGAGGAGAACTGCACCGCGGCGAACTGGAGGAGACGGGGGCATCAGAGCAGCCAGGGAACCCAGGCGTCCCGGCTCCCAGTCCTCCCTGCTCCCACCCCCAGCCCCCTTCCTCCCCAAGAATCCAGGCATCCGGCACGCACGTGGATGGTGCTGTTCTTCAGTTTCTCCATCACCTCCACCATGAAACTGCAGATGAGACTGAACTGCAACTGGTTCATGCTGTTGGAGCCGTCAAACAGGAAGACCAGGTCCACCTTGCCCTTCAGGCACTCTGCGGGCACAGGATGCCTGGGTGCCCTGCCGGCCAGGAGCAGGTGGGGCTGGGAGCCCAGAGACCTGGGTTCTCTGGGAGGGCACCGGGGGATAAGGGGTGAGAGCAGGGAGCTGGGAGCCCGGACACCTGGGGTCTCTGGGACAGGAGTGTCAGTTGGGAGGTAAGCACAGGGGAGCCTGGACACCTGGGTTCCTGTGAGGACCTGAGGGGTGAGAGCAGGGTGGGCTTGGAGCCTGGACCCCTGGGCTCTCCAGGAGGGGAGGGGGGGCTGGGGGATGAGAGTAGGGGGTGCCTGGGTCCTCACGCTGGTATCCGGGCGTGATCTCCCGGGGATCCTTGAGGCTGCTGCCGGTGAAGAGGTAGCAGAGCCCGCTCAGGTACAGGTTCCGGTCACACACCTGGGTCAAGCCGGGGCTGCAGGCCTGGGGAGGGGAGGAGGAGGCAAGAAGCAGGGGTCAGGCCAGCCCCATCCCCACCATCCTGCCCCGCTCCGCCCCAGCCACACACTCACCATCAGCCGTGTGCCGTCGCTGGCCAGGGACATGCCTAGGTGGGGAGTCTCGAGTCTACCTGTAAACAGAGGAGGGGTGGGTGGGGGTCACCCATGCCACTCTCCTCGCGGAGAACCCAGGTGTCCGGGCTCCCAGGCCCGCCGCTCTCAGCCCATCCCACCCAGATCCCCCTCTCCCCCAGCTCACCGGACACCAGGACAGGCTCGCAGGAGTTGGTGGGGACAGAGCACTGGTACAGGTGCCCCGTGGTGTTGTAGTCCCCGGGGGCCCCCACCACCAGCCTGCGGGAAGAGGCAGAGGTTAGACACGCCGGCTGCAGAACCCAGGTGTCCAGGCTCCCAACCCGCCGCAGCCCCCACTCCCTTCCCAGAGAGCTCAGGTGTCTGGGGTCCCAGCGCCCTCTGCCCTAGTCCCTTCGTTCCCTCGCCCCACTGCCAGTCAGGCTACCATGTGCCCCCGGCTTCCTGGTGACAGCCAAGGGGTTTAGGGTAGTGAAAGGGGAACCAGGCTGAGCATGGACAAGAGGAACTGCACCCAGCGCAGGCGGAGGCCCAGAGTTTCCTCGTGGCACCAGGGAGTCCTGGCTGCCTCCCTAGAGATCCCAGGTGTCCGGGCTCTCACCCCCCAGCCCCACTCCCCTCCCAGAGAGCCCAGACGTCCAGGCTTTTAGCCCTCCTCTGACCCACCTTGGGGCTGCCCCTACCTGTCATTCCCAAAGTGCAGGACCTGGTGCCCAAAGCTGGGGCCGACATCAGGAGCCAGGACAACTGGGTGGGCCGTGTCGAGGTTGTACCCAAGGGTGGGGGCCGGACCTAGGGGGATACAGAGCAGAGGCAGAGATCCTTGTTATACCCAAGGCACAGTGCCCACCCCAGAGCCAGCTGCAGCTACATTATACCCAACCCACGATGCCCACCCCAGAGCTGGCTGCAGCTCCATTGCACTCGGAGCCCGGTGCCCACCCCAAAGCCGGCCGCAGCTCCACAACACCCAGCACCCATCAAAGAGCCGACCACAGCTCTCTGACACCTGGCCCCTGCTGCCTACCCCAGAGCCAGCTGCAGCTTCATTTTACCCGGCCCATGACACCCACCCCAGAGCCGGCTGCAGCTCTGCTACACCCAGTCTCCAGCGATTACCCCAGAGCCAGCCACAGCTGCATTACACCCAGCCCCTGGCACCCACCCCAGAGCCAGCCGCAGCTCCGTTATACTCAGCCACTGCCGCTCCCCACCCCAGAGCTGGCCACAGCTCTGGTACACTCAGCCACTGCTGCTCCCCACCCCAGAGCTGGCTGCATCTCAGCCCCAGGCACGGTGCTCTGTATACCTAGCTACTGGCACAACCACTGCGATTGTTACTGAGCTAGGGATGGGGTGTTATCCTCATCCTGTGCCCCCCCTTCCCTCCCCCAGCTGTTCTAACCAACCCCCAATAACGAGCAAAACAGGAACTGGTGGCAGTGTCGAAAGCCTGAGGCCAAGCCCAGTGGCCTGGAGATGTCCTCCAGACCCCGCCTCCACCTTGCTGGAGGACCTGGGCTGTGGTTGATCCCTTTAAACCGGTCTCAAATCCACATTTGGTTTTTGGTGCGGGGGCGGTCACTGCAATCTCAGGCGGAGCTGGGGAAGGAACCCAGGCGTCCCGGTGTCTCCTCCGCCACCCCTCCGCCCTGTCCCTGCCCCGAGATAGGGGGGCCCACACCCTTCCTTGGCAAGAGCGCAGTCCGGTGGGTTACAGCGGAGGGACCCGACTACCCGCTTCGCTCGGAGAACCCAGAGGTCCAGCCCCCGCCCCAAGTGAACGCAGGCGTCCGGGCTCCCAGCACCCTCCCCACCCCCCTCGATCTCTCTAGAGCAAACGAGAGACACTTATTTTTCCGCTGTGTCTTACAAGTGTAAACCACAACTGCAGAGGAAGTCACTGTTCTGGCCCACACGTTTGCAAGATTAAGGTGATTGCATATGTGCACGCTTGTGTGCATACGCGTGTGCCCCCGGGCGCCTGGGTCCTGCAGACATCTAACATAACCGCCTGCCACCTGCCCTGCTGCTAAACGTCAACCCGCTCTGAGTCAACCCACCCCCACCTAAAACCCTGACCTAAAAATGTGGACCCCGCATGCCTGGAGCTGCTTTGCCTCCTGGTTTCTGAATGAGAATTGGTGAGGTTTTATTCACCAAGGCGCCCCCGGGGGGTACAAGAAATAATGGTCACAAGCTAGCAGAGAGCAGATTTAGACTGGACATTAGGAAGAAGTTCTTCACAGTTCGAGTGGCCAAGGTCTGGAACGGGCTCCCAAGGGAGGTGGTGCTCTCCCCTACCCTGGGGGTCTTCAAGAGGAGGTTAGATGAGTATCTAGCTGGGGTCATCTAGACCCAGCCCTCTTTCCTGCCTAGGCAGGGGGTCGGACTCAATGATCTATTGAGGTCCCTTCCGGCCCTAACATCTATGAATCTATGAATCTATGAACATTTGGGGGGACTCCTGGCTTCTGCTCTCCCGACTGGGGGCTCCTTTTGGGTGAAAAAGGATAAAACGAGGGGGTTTGTCTGTCCCGGCTCGAAGCCTAAGGCCCGACGAGGCAAGAGGCAGCAGCATGACACCGAGGGAACCCGGGCGAGGGCCAAGGGGCCAGGCATGACTGTTGCTAAAGGCCGAGGGTATTGGCCCAACCGTTGGTAAGGGCTGGTGGCACCGGTTGGGCCTATCACTAAGCGTCCAGGACCAGACAGTTGCTAAGGGCTGAGGGCACCGGCCCAGGTGTTGCTAAGGGCCGAGGGTGCTGGCCCACCAGCACTAAGAACACAGGCCCAGACGGTTGCTAAGGGCCGAGAGGCCGGGCACAGCTGTCGCCGAGGGCCACCGATTGTCTCCCCCTGGATGACTGGGATGGACCACCCTGGCCTTAGCGTGGGGGCGGGCAATTATTTTGGGCGGGGGGCCGCTTTCTGAGTTTTGGCAAGCCATCGAGGGCCGCAGGACAGGTAGCCGGGGGCAGATAAATATTCATTTTCTACATGTTTTAGGGGCCCCGTGGGCTGGATAGAATGGCCTGGCGGGCCGCATCTGGCCTGCAGGCTGCATTTTGCCCACCCCTGCCTTAGCATCACCTTAGCGACTGCCACGAAGGGCCCAGGCATGGGACACCCGGCACGGGATGCCCCTAGCAACAGATGTGCCTGTCCCTGCCGACTGAGGACCCCCGGCTTCAGGCGCCCTAGCAACCGAGGGTCCCCAACCTGCCTGCCAGGGCCAGGCCAAACCGCAGGCGGGTGTGCTCTCACACCTGTTCCCTGACGGTGACCACGATGACGTGCAGCCCCGAGCGCAGCTCCGCTGCCCACAGCTGGGACCATGCATCCCAACTGCCCCCTTAACCCCCCACAACACCCTTTCCCCTCCCCAAACCACCCCCTGCAGCTGGTAGGATGCCCTCTCCCACCCCCGAAACACCGCAACCGCCCCCTCAAGCCCCCCGGTTCCTCATTCTGGCAGCCTCGGAGCCATGCCCACGGTGCCCCCGGCAGTGGCATGTGGCCCCCTACCCCAAAAGCACGACCCACCTCTCCGGGCCCCCCCCAGCAGGAGCAGGCAGAGGGCGAGCGGCACGGCCATGGCGCGCTCGGGCTCCGAGCCGCCCGGAGCGCTGCAGGAGGCGGCTGCCCCGGTGCCAGGAACCACACGGGGAAGTGATGGGGCGGGTTTTGCACGCTGCTCATTCCCACGCTGGGGCCGGGAGGGGGGAGCGGGGCAGCTTCCTTCCGTTCTCTCACCCCCGCTTCAGGTGGCAGGGGGGCAGGCGCAAGGGCAAGGGCAGGGATGTGCCCGGGGCTGTACATACCCAGCATGGCACACGGTCCATGGGGTCAAGTGGGTTTTATAGGCACCAAGTCCCAGGGGTCAATACAGAGGGACGCAGATTGGGGTCCCCTGGGAGGGGAAAGGCCCCTGGGGTAGCTGGGGGGGGCCGTGATGCGGCCAGCTCTGGGGTGGAGCAGGTGGGGAACGGCCGAGTTGAACGCTGCAGGAGGACAGCGCCCCGGGGCTGGTGCCTATCGATCAGGATGGGATCAGGCCCCCGGAGAGGAAAGCCCCGGGCCCTGCCAATCCGTCTGTCTGTCCAGCAGCGCCTGTCCAGGATTTCCATGATGACCGGTCGCTACAGTCACCTGGTCCTCGGTCCCTCCTAGGGCCTGGCGCTATGCTCTCTGCTGGACCACTAGGGTAAGGCCCCCAGGCCCCCTGCTCCCACCCCCAACCCCAGGGGCCCACGAGTCTGGGGTCCAGGCCCCCCCACCTCCACCTCCACCTCCCAGACACCCCGCCCCAGCCCTCCCCTAACCCCTCCCCGCCCCC
>NW_005843164.1:225507-226455 GCF_000455745.1 Alligator sinensis
GCCAGGCCTGGGGTGGAGAGCAACGAGGTCTGGCTGTTCTCCCCCAGGCAGGGACCACCGCCTGGGAGGATGAGCAGGTGCCCGGGGGTCTTGGCGCACCCCTAAACCCCCAGCCGGGGCCGGGGGGGGGGCAGCTGCCCCCGGGCCCGGCCATGGAGCCCCCCCTGGACTCCGACATCGTCTCCGCCTCCGAGCGCCTGGTCCGGCGCCGCAGACTTGTCTACAGGTGGGGCTGGGGGCTGGGACCCCGGGGCGGGTGAGAGCAGGGACCTTGAAATGGGGCTTTTTTAGGCGTTTCCCCCCAGAAAACCCTTTGTTCTTAGTGATTCGGAGAGTGGTGGGGGCTCCTCTGTTGCACGCAGCGCCCGCTGTCCTCTCCTGCTGCACCCCGGAGCTGGATGCCTCGCAGCCCTCCCTAGACCACCTTATATATGGATGGCTCTTACGTTTCCTAGCTCTTCTCCACCCCAGAACTGGTCGCATCTGAGTTTTTTTCCCCCAGACACTGTTATTTGTGGCTGCTTTTCCTCCTTTCTGCTGCACCCCAGACCTAGCTTCGTTCTGGATGTCTCTGGACAGTGTTGTATGTAGCTGTTTCTTCCCCCGCTTCTGCTCCTTCCCACAGTTGGCTACATCTGATCTCTCCTCCTTAGTGATCTATGTAGCTGATCCCTCTCTTTTCTGCTCCACCCCAGAGCTGGCTGCACCTGAGCTTTTTCTAGACAGCGTTATATGTGGCCAGCCCCTGTTTTTTCTGCTGCACCCCAGAGCTGGCTGCCCCTGAGCCCTTCCCGATCATCTCCAGGCAGGATCGTCCCCCCAGATGCATCTTTGCCCCCCCTAGTCCAAAGTGAACAGCCCTGTGGCGTGACCCAGGACCCCCCTCCGATGCCCCTGGCCCTCCTCCAACTGACTGGGGGGGGGGGGGGCGGGCAAAGGGGGCCCAAG
>NW_005843164.1:227413-227921 GCF_000455745.1 Alligator sinensis
GAGGGGGGTCTCCCAGAGCTAGGGGGGCCTTTTAACTCTGTACTTGTCTCTGTCCCTCCCAGGTGCGCCAAGGGGCATCATCCCCCTCCCTCCAGGAGCCCCCCACCACAGGAGATGGGACAGATGAGATGACAGGGCCCAGCCTATCAGATGTGAGGGGGCGGAGCCCTGGGGCTAGCTCCTCCTCCTCCTCTTCCTCTGACCAATGGGAGTGCTGCCGGCAGCCAGGTAGGCGGGGAGGGGGTGTATGGTGGGAGGGGATACTGGTGTCTGAGGAGGGGTGGGTCCTGAGGGATGGGGTGGAGTCTCGGTGGGTGTGGCCCAAAGGTGGGGCCTCTGGGGGCGGAGTCTGTAGGGACCAGGGGGTGAAGCTTGCAAGGAGGGATTTCTGATTGGCAGGGCCTGTGGGGAAGGAGGGGGCAGGGCTTGTGAGGGAGGGGAGGCGGGATCTAGGGGGATGTGGGTGGGGTCTTTGGGGGCAGGGCCAATGGAGGGCTCTCCAGGGGGT
>NW_005843164.1:228896-229364 GCF_000455745.1 Alligator sinensis
TAGTCGCAGCTGTGTTATACCCAGCCTTGATGCCTAGCTGGCTGCATCGCAGCAACCTGTATACACCCCAGAGACCACCCTCAGCCCCAAGCCTTGCTCCAGCTGACCCGGGTCTGGCGGGGAGAGCAGGGGACTAGGAGCCCTGGTTCTCTGGATGGAAGTGGGGGCTGGGGGGGGAGGAGGGGATGAGAGCAGGGGGAGCTGAGAGCCCAGGTACCTGGGTCCTAAATGGGGGAGTGGGAGCTCGGATGCCTGGCTTCCCTCTGACACCGGGGCTCCACGGAGGGACGTGCTTCTGGTGAGCCCTGACGCCTCTTCCTCCCAACAGGGACGGGTCCCCGTGCTGCCAGCCCCCTGAGGTGGGGTGCGACCCAGCCACCAAGGGTGTGGTGCCAGCCACGGTGAGGGGCATGGGGGTGGCTCAGGGAGCTGGGCAGGACCTAACTGTGTGTGCTGGGGGGGGGGGCC
>NW_005843164.1:229374-230260 GCF_000455745.1 Alligator sinensis
CCTCTCCCCCCAGGACTCCCCACAACGGCCACCGGGGAAGGTGTCGCGATTCCGCATCCATAGGACGCCGGCCCGGCAGCAGGCCAATCTCACGCCCATGGGGCTGCCCCGACCCATCCGGTACAGCCCCTCCCTGGATGCCTGGGGTCTCTGGGAAAGGAGCGGGGCTGGGAGCCTGGGCTGTCTGCGATGGGAGGGGGGGGTCAGGACCTGCGGGGTGTGAGCCCGGATCCCTGGGTTCCTTGGGAGGGGAGTGGGGGCTGGCGTGTACCCCTTCGCCCCACCCCAGCAATGGTCGCACCTCAGTTCCTCCCGTCTGGCGGCAGGTTGAACAAGAAGGAGTTCAGCCTGGAGGAAATCTACACCAACAAGAACTACCGCACCCCCACCGAGAAGAGGTGAGCCATGGGTGTTGTCACTCCCGCCCAGGGAACCCAGGCATCCTGGTCCCCACCTGCCCGCCCCCACTCCAGTCCTGGGGGGAGATGAGATCCACTAGGGTGAAGGAACCCAGGCAGCCGGGGGCCTTGCTGCCAACCAGCAGCCCCATGGCACATCCCAGAGACACCCAGCCCACGCCCTGCTCCAGCTGCCCCAGGGCAAAAGGGGCGCAAGCTGCTCTTACTGTCAGTAATACCCGGGTGCTGCATTTCTGGAGAAAAGGGGTACGTTGTACTCGAGGAAAACAGTAATTGAAGCTAGTTCGGGTCAGCCCGACGCCTGGGAGTCGTGCGGGCCCCGAGGGCCCCGGGCGCTCTAACCCCCCCGCCCCCCGCAGGACGTTCGAGACGATCTTCGAGGAGCCGCGGTGGCGGGACGGGACGCTGGTGCTGACGGGGCAGCGCAAGCTGAAGCGGGCGGTGGAGTTCGTGCCGGGCGGGGCCCC
>NW_005843164.1:230715-233034 GCF_000455745.1 Alligator sinensis
CGCCCTTTTGCGCCGGGAGGGCCCGCGGGATGCCCTGTCCAGGCGCTGCCCCCCGCCGCGCTGGGCCCTGCGGCTCTGCCCGGGCAGGGGCCACAAGGGCTGAAGGCCCCGGCCGCCCGGCTCGGGGCCCCCTGTTGCGTGTCTGTGTTTGGAGATATATATTTCTATTAAAGTTTTCAGTTAAAAGCTAGCTTGTGTCCTGCCCGGGCGCGGGATGCAGGGTAGGCGGGTTGGGGGGGAGGGGTGTGACATCATCACCCCGGCCTGTGGCGTCACGGCTGGAGGCAGGCCCGGGACGGGGGCTGGGTGGCACTGTGATGTCATCCCCCTGCCCCGGGACATCGTTTATGACCTCTCAGCAGGGCTGGCAGCACCATGCCAGTCATGTCAGGAGTGGGGCTGGGGCATCCTGTGCCATCACTGCCCAGCTGACAGTGGTGCCCGGGTGCTGTGTCGATAGCAGTTGTGGTGATGTCACAGCCTGAAAGCTTGCCCTGTGAGCTCGAAGGGCAGATAGCACCTATGATGTCACAGCCAGCAGGGGTTATAGCACAGGCTGGCACGTGTGTTGGTGCAGTGATATCACTGGGCAGTGACGTGGAGGTTGGGACCTCAGCCCAGAGTCGCCCGAGGCGAGGCTTGGGGAAGGACGGGCGAGGCGCCAGTGCCATAACGTGTTTCCGGGTGGCGCGGTGACATCACGGCGCGTGGGGGCGGGGCGGGTGACGCACTTCCTCCGGGATCGGGGCCGGGCCTCTTTTCCCTCCGCGGCGGAGGGATCAGGACCCGTTGGGAGACGCGAGGTGGTGCTGCGACAGCGGAGGGATCCGGGGGGTGGGGCTGCGTGCCGTGCGCAGAGCGGAAGGAGGGCCCGGCGGCGCGCATGCGCAGTGCTCCCCGCACCCGCGCAGGCAGGGCTGAGCCGGGGCGCCGGGCAGCGGCGGGCGAGACCAACTCCCGGCGGAGCGCGGGGGTGGGCAGGACCGGACCGTACCACCCGCCCAGCCAATCAGCGCGCCCTCCCCGCCGGGACCAGGGCAACGGACTCCAGGGTGGGGATCCCGAGCCCGCCGACCAATCAGCGACCGCGGAACGCTGGGGAGGGGGGGGGCCGAGACAACCCCCCACCCCTCCCCTCCCCTCCCCGGGCAACGGCCCCCAACGGCTACGGTCTTAAAGGCACAGGACTTTTTTTTTCTGACGGAGGCCAAGAAAGGAAGCAGCCGGCGCCTGTCAGCGGATTTAAAGGGCCCCGGGAAGTTCTCCGCGGCCGGAGGAAACGGAGGGGAGGCTTTTCCCGTCGGAGGGACCGGACGCCGCCACGTTAAAGGGAAGGACGATTTTAAAAAACCGTCGGAGGATTTAATCCACCTGCCTTAAAGGAGAGGAGGAGGACCGGCGGAGGAACCAATCCTTAAAGGGGCAGGACACAGCCCCTGGGACCCTGCTGGTTGGGTGGGATTTTAATCCGGATCGTTAAAGGGGCAGCGCCCCGCCACCCTCCCGCAAATGCTGTGATGTCGCTGGAGGAAGCATGCCATTTTTCCCTTTTCAGAGTCTTTAAAGGGGAAGCTGGCACCGGAGGACTTTAAACCAATGCACTTAAAGGGGAGGTCAGGCCCAGAACTGCCGGAGGCCGTGGTGGGCGGTGACGGCGCTCTCCCCACGGCCTGCGTTCCGCCACGGGAGGCTTCTGCTGAGAGCTGCTACTGGCCCTTTAAGAAGTAAAGGGTCAACCCCCTCCACCCCCCATTTTAAAGGCACAGGCTCCTGACGGGTATGTCTGCCTAAAGAGAGGGTGCTGGCCCTTCCGCACCAGGGCTTGCAGGTGACAGCCGGGCTGCCCAGGCCTGGACGCTTAAAGGGGCACGCACACCTTAAAGGCAAAGACACGCAAAGGATCCACCTCCAGCGGAGGCTGTTAAAACCAGCCGGGAGGGGAGGAGCAATCGCCTCCCCCACTTCCTGGATCGGGATTGGAAGAGGCTGGGCTAGGCCCGACGGGAAAGGACGCTCCGAGCAGGGGCGACAGGGCAGCACCGGAGCCCCTTAAAGGGGAGGGACAGTCACCTCCATGCGCTTCCTGGACCGGGACTGAGAGCAGGGGAGCTGGAGGACGTCAAAGCTGCTTTAAAGGGGAGGGACGGTTGCTCCCGGGACCTGGACTGAAGGAGGGCTCCGGCACCGGCCGGCTGTGAAGGGGGCGGCACCGCTGCAAGGGGTGGCGAAGGACTCGGCGGACAGCGGGCGCTGCCATGCCTCAGGCCGGGGAGGGGTGAGGGGCGCGGCCCCAGCAGCCTCCCCCCACCCCCCGCACCG
>NW_005843164.1:233474-234821 GCF_000455745.1 Alligator sinensis
GCCGCACCCCACCCCAGAGCTGGCCGCAGCTCCGTTGCACCCGGCGCCCACCCCAGAGCCGGCTGCAGCTCCGTTACACGTGGCCCTGGATGCCCACCCCAGAGCTGGCTGCAGCTGTGTTACGCCCGGCCCCCAGGGCCTACCCCAGAGCTGGCCGCAGTTCCGGTATACCTGGCTCTGCTGCCAAATCCAGAGCTGGCTGCAGTTCCATTGCGCTCGGCCCACGGCGCCCACCCCGAGCCAGCTGCAGCTCTGTTACACCCGGCCCCTGATACCCACCCCAGACCTGGCCGCAACTCTGTTACACCTGGCCCCCGGCACCTATCCCAGAGCTGGCTGCAGCTCCATTATACCCAGCCCCGAAGCCCACCCCAGACCTGGCTGCAATTCTGTTACACCTGCCACTGGCACCCATCGCAGAGCTGGCTGCTGCTCCGTTACGCCCAGCCTCTGACGTCCACCCCAGACCTGGCCGCAATTCCGTTACACCTGGCCCCCAGCACCTATCCCAGAGCTGGCTGCAGCTCCATCATACCCAGGCCCTGGCACCCATCCTAGAGCTAGCAGTAACTCCATTATACCCAGCCTCTAATGCCCACCCCAGAGCCAGCTACAGCTCCATGACACGTGACCCCCCCCCAGCACCCACCCCAGAGCTGGCCACAGCTGTTTTACCTGGCTCCTGGTGCCCACCCCAGAGCTGACTGCAAGTAAGATACACCTGGCCCCCAGTGCCTCCTCTGCAGCTCTGTTACATGCAATAGTCAGCACCCACCCTAAAGCAGGTTGCAGCTCTGGCCCCCAGTGCCCACCCCAGAGCCAGCCGCAGCTGTGTAGCACCCAGTCCTCAGCATAGACTCCAGAGCTGGCCACAGCTCCATGACACCCGCCCCAGAGCTGGCTGCATCACCGTGACACCCAGTTCCTGGTGCTCACCCCAGAGCTGGCCACAGCTCCAGTCTCACCTGCCGTCTCCTCCATGCAGAAGGACGCCTCCCTGAAGACCCCAGAGCGGCTGGAGCAGCGCCTGAAGCAGTCGGGCAAGCGGAAGCGGGGCGAGGGCAGCGGCTCAGAGGATGGGCCAGGCCGTGCGGGCAGCTCGGAGAAGGGCCGCGGGCGGCGCCCGGGGGACCGGGCTCTACGCAAGCCGGGCAAGCGGCGGAGGAAAGAGGTGAGGCTTCCCAGGGGGCCACTTTCCCACCTGCCTCAGTTTTCCCCTGGCAGTCGGGGACTCGCGCTCTATATGGGGCTCATGAGACGCGCTAGGGAGGGCTGCTTCTGCCTCCCGAGGGGGCGGGGCCGCTGGCCTGACCCCACCCCCTTTCCCCGTCTCTCTCCCCACCCCCA
>NW_005843164.1:234831-235259 GCF_000455745.1 Alligator sinensis
CTGGAAACGGGATACATAGTAAGTGTCCCCACTAATTGCCCCTCCCCAGTTGCCCCCAGCCCTGCCCCCACCTCACCCTCTGTCTCTCCCTTGCAGTGTGATGCCGAGAGCGACCCTGAGGAGCAGGTGAGACCCCAGCTCTGCCCCATGTTGGGGGGCGGAGCTTCTTCCCCTCCCTCCCCAAATCTACCCGTGCCCTGCCCCCTCCCTGGGGTAACTGGGCTGTTTGCCCCCTCTCCCCAGGCCTCCGCCGATGAACTGGACCAGTCGTTCACTGTCTCCGCCAGCAAAGGTGGGTGCTCCCTGCAGGGCAAGAGGGAGATACCGTATTGTCGCGTGTAGAACATGTGCTTCCCGCCCCCAGGTGCCCCCTGCAGGGCAGAAGGGGGGCTACCGTATTTTCCTGTGTAGCCCATGCACTTTTTTGC
>NW_005843164.1:235302-235902 GCF_000455745.1 Alligator sinensis
CCTGCTGTGGCTCCTCAGCCCTCCCCATTTGCCCCAGCACCCCTTGCTGCATTACCCCTTGGCCTGCTACCCTAATTACACAAATAGGATGCGCTCATTCTACCCCTGTCCTACGGCACCTTCTGCTGCCCTCCTGCCCCATGGCACCCTCATGCTCCACCCCCTGCATGGAGAAAAGGGAGCTACTGTATTTACATGCATAAACCTTGTTCTTCCTCCCCCCACCCAGCATCCCAGTGTGGGCTCCTGCTCTGCCCCCTGCTGCCCTGCCCCCGTCCTAGCACACCCTGCTGCCTTCCTGCCCCATGGCACCCCTATGCCCCACTCTCTGCATGGGGAAAGGGAGCTACCGTATTTTTAAATGTAGAATACGTAACTTTTCTCCCTCAAAGGTGCCCCACTTGTGCCAGGTTCCCCCTGGCACCCCTTCTTATGGTGTCTTTCTGCCCCGCAGGCCCGGGCCCTGGCGGTGCGGTGAACGGGACGCGGGAGGCCAAGCTCTCAGTCATCCCCAAGGTGTCGGGCCTGGAGCGGAGCCAGGAGCGGAGCTACGAGGCCGACCGGGACGCCCTGCTAGTGCCTTTCCTGCCCAAGGAGCCC
>NW_005843164.1:235935-238902 GCF_000455745.1 Alligator sinensis
TGCCCCAGCCCCACATGAAGGTGTCCCCCTTCGCCAGCCAGCCGCAGCCCGGGGTCTACACCGCGGGGCTCGACCTCAGCACCGGCGGGGGGGGCAGGGCCTGCCCTCCTTTTTCCCTGTTATATCCCCTCCTTCTCTCATTCCCTTCTTTCCTTTCCTTTCTCCCAGTCTCGTGCCTTTCTTCCATGTCCTTACCTCCATTTCATTCTTTCTTTCTACCCTTTTCTCTTCTCTTTTTTCCTTCCTCCTCCTTTTTCCCTTTCCTCGCTCCTTTACTCTTATTCCATTTCTTTTCTACTGTATCACTTCTTCCTTCTGCTCCTTGGTCTTTGCCTCACTTTCCTTTCTGTCTCATTTCTTCCTTACCCTCCTTATCTTTCTCATTCCCTTCTTCCCCTCTCTTTTGCTCAGTATTTTTGTTTTCTTTCCTCATCCTCTTTCGTTGACTCTCATTTTCTCTCTCTGCCGTTTCATCCCATTTTTTCTTTTGTGCTGTTTTAACTTATTTTCTCTTTTCCGGTAGCTTTATTGGATCTTTTTCTTTCCTTTGGTTCATTTACTTTTTCTCTCTCTCCTTTGCTGCTTCATTTGCTCTCTTTCTCTCTCTCTTTGCTGTTTCATTCTGTTCTTTCCTTCCGCCTTGCCTGCTCCTCTACTCCATGTTCTTTCTTTTTTTCCTCATTCCTTTTTCCCCTTAGCATTCACTCATCTCTTCCCCCTTTCTTCCACTTTTGTGGGTGGACCTAGGATTTTGAAAAGAGGTGGGGGTGGTCAATGGTGTGGGCAGACCGCACCTGGAGCCTGCTATTCTCATTGCTTTGGTTTCTTGAGCCCCTGCCTCACACTACATACATTGCGCAGTTTTAACTGGGGAATCGCACAATAAATGTAAACCGGGAAAGCAATTATCCTGCCATAAAAATGGTCGCCCAGCTACAAAAAGAGTCAACCCACGCCCAACGCAGTGCTTGAAAGGGTGTGCCAACGTCACAGCTCATTTCTACCCAGTTTTAATTGGAATGTATGGCAGGGCCCTTGCGCTGTTCACCCATTTCTCTCCCTCTTCCTCCTCTGCTTCACGTTTGCTGGTTTTCCCCGCTTCTTTCCTCCCTGTTTCATTCATTCCTTTTCTCTTTTTCCTGATGCTTCAGTCTCTCTTTTTCTCCCCATCCTCATCCTGTTTCATCCCTTCTTTTCCTGTTCTCCATTCTGTCGTTCAGTGCCATTTGTTTTTTCCTTGTTCCTTTTGTTTCTTGCCGTCTGCGTGCTTCTTTCTTCCTTTTTCTGTCCTTGGCGTGGTATATTTACTGTATTTACTTGACTCCAAGACAAGCTCCCCCCACCCGCTTCATTCAGCATGGGGAGAAATAAAGTCCCTCCTCTTGGATTTGAGTACAGGGGGGAGCTGGAGCTAGAGCACAGCCCCCGTTGCCACCATTGTCCCCACGCCCAGCTTTGACGTAGGTGTGATTCAGGTTAAGCGGTGGTGGGGAGAGAGGGGTCCAAGCTGTGGAGGTGGCAAGCCATGAGGGGGACACTCATCCCACAGGAGTGGGGGGCATGAAATGAAGACGTCCCTCCCCTGATTACATCCTAGACATGGAAAATTACAATAAATGTGTAAATGTCTAGAATTTAATTACTGGGGGGGCGGGGAGTTGTCTTCAATTCAGAGTTGTCTTGTAGGTGGGTAAATACGGTATCCTTCCTTGTTTCTTCTCTTTCCTCCCTTTTCCGCTCACTCTTTTTCCTTTTCTCACCACTTTGTTCTCTGGAGATTTGTTTTCCTCCTTTGTTCTCTCCCTTTTCATCTGTCTGTGCCATTTGTTCTTATCCTTCCTCCCTTTTCTTTTTTCTTTCTTTCCCTTCTCACCATTTTAGTCTTTTTTTCTCCCTCTTTTTATTTGGGCTTTTTCTCACTGTTTCAGCCTCTTATTTTTTTCTCTCCTTCTCGCTCTTTTGTTCGTTCTTTCTCTCCCTTTTCTTCTCCTTTCTCCCTTGGTGTTTCGTTCTCTCCTTTTTCTTTCTTCCCTTGCTCTGTTTCATTCTGTTTCTTTTTCACTGGTTGACTCGCTTTCTCCTTTCTCACATCTCGTTCATCTTTTTTTTTTCTGCATTTTTGGTTGTGTTTTTCTTCTTGTTGCTAAGTTCCCCTTTCTCGCCCTGTTTTCTTTGCCGTGTCTCTTTCTCCTTTTTCTTATTTTCATTTCCTTTTTTCTTTTCCCTCTGCTGTTTCATTCACTCTTTTCCTTTGTTTTTTTCTCAGTAGTTCATTCTTTCTTACTATTTCAGTCAGTTTCTCTTCCTTTTTCTTTCCTGTTTCTTGTACTGCTCCTTTTTTTCCCCTCTTGCGGCTATGTCCCCTTTTTTTCTATTTCTCTCCTTTCCTTTCTCGCCCTGTTTCGTGTAGTGTTTCTCTTGCTGTTCTGGTCACTCCTTTTTTTCTTCCTTTCCTTTCTCACCCTGTTTTATGCAGTCTTTTCTTTTTTTCGCACGCTTTTCATTTGCTTCTTTCTTTCTTTCTCATCTCTCACCCTCTTTCATTTGTTCTTTTTGGTTCTTTCTTTTGCTTTGGGTTTTCTTTCCTTGTTTTCCTTTTTTTTACCTTCCCCTGTTCTGGTCAGCCTTTTTCTCCTTTTACTTTTTGTTTTATTTGTCTGTTTTCTCTTTTCTTGGCTGTGATTCATTCATTGCTGCTTCATTCAGTTTTCACCCCTCTCTATGGGGTGTGTCCCGGACATGTGGGTGTCCGTTCTTGGGGGGAGGGTGCCCCGGACGCCTGGGTCCTGTGCGGGGGCTCCTGGGACGCTGGGGCCCTGCCGGCAACCCTCTCTCTCTGTCCCAGGCCCCAGACTGACCGCTGTCTCCCATCGCCCCCGCAGGTCCGGCCGGAGCAGCGCCCACGCCAAGCCCTTGCTGCCCGCCTCGGCCACCCCCGCCTCAGCCCCCGCCTCGCAGCTGCCCCCG
>NW_005843164.1:239180-239393 GCF_000455745.1 Alligator sinensis
ATCGGTGGCAGGGGGGGGAGGCTTAACCTGGGAGGGGGTCCTCAGGCCTGTGCAGGGGATCAGAACTGGGGGCGCTAGGTCTTGGAGGAGGGGTGTCAGCTGTGAGGGGGGTCCCTACGCCTGGTTTGGGGTTGAGGCCTAACTGGGGAGGGTCAGGCCTGGCTAGGGAGGGGGAGTTAGGTGTGGTTGGGGGTCTGAGGCCTGTGGGGGTTT
>NW_005843164.1:239681-244048 GCF_000455745.1 Alligator sinensis
CGGCCCCTGGCCTTCCAGTTCCACCAGCACAACCACCAGCACCAGCACACGCACCAGCACACGCACCAGCACTTCACCCCCTTCCCGCCTGGCGTGGTGCCCGCTCCCGCCCCTGCCCCCGCCATGGTGAGTGCATGGAGGGAGGGCTAGGCTGGGTTTTTCCAGAGGGGATCGGGGCTGGGGGGGTGAGAGCAGGGGGGTTTTCTCCCAGGTCTGGGGAGGTCAGAGTCTGACAGGCTGCCTCTGGGGGTGGGCATAGGCAGGGCCTCACGCCATGTTCCACTCGGCTGTTGCCCGCCCGCTCTGCCCCAGAGCTGGCCGCATAGTAGAGTGCATGGAGGGAGGGCTAGGCTGGGTTTTTCCAGAGGGGATCGGGGCTGGGGGGGTGAGAGCAGGGGGGTTTTCTCCCAGGTCTGGGGAGGTCAGAGTCTGACAGGCTGCCTCTGGGGGTGGGCATAGGCAGGGCCTCACGCCATGTTCCACTCGGCTGTTGCCCGCCCGCTCTGCCCCAGAGCTGGCCGCATAGTAGCTGCCACTCGGGAGGCAGAGGGTGGTTTCCTTCTCCCAGTTGCTCAGAGGCCCCTGATCTCTTGCGCATTGTCTCTCCGCAGTTTGAAAAATACCCAGGCAAGATCGATGGGCTGCTACGGCATAACGTGAGTGCCCCGGCTGTGGCCGGGTCCCCGAGGTGGGCTCTAGCGGGGGATGGAGCCATGTCATCGGACTGTGTCCCCAAGGCCGGGCCGTGTCTTGAGGCTGGGAGATTGGGCTCTAGCGAGGGATGGAGCCATGTCTCAGGCCCACATCCCTGGGGCTGGGCTGTAGCACGGGACGGGCTGTGTCTCAGGGTTGAGAGATCAGGTTTTAAGAGGGGACTGGAGCCGTGTCCCCAGGGTCGGGCTCTAGCACGGGATGGGCTGCATCTCAGGGCCGCAAGCCTGGGCTAGCAGGGGCTGGAGCTGTGTCCCCAGGGACTGAGTGCAGTATGGGCTGTGTCTCAGGCCCAGGTCCCCGAGACTGGGCTCTAGCCAGGGGATGGAGCCATGTGTCAGGGCCATGTTCCTGGACCCGGGGTCCAGGACACGAAGGGATGGGCCATGTCTCTGGGCCATGTCCGAGACTGGGCTCTAGCGAGTGACGGAGGCATGTCTCAGAGCCATGTCCCTGGAGCCGGGCTCTAACAGAGGACGGGTCATGTCTCAGAGCCAGGTTTCAGTGGGGTGGGGGGTGTTGCTCCCAGCAGTGACATTTCCCCCTCCCTCTCTCCCCCCACCCCAGTTCTATGCTACCTTCCCCTCGGCCATGCCTGGGATCCCACCTGTCCTGCCCCCCACCGTGTCCTTTGGGTCCTTGCAGGGGGCCTTCCAACCCAAGGTGAGTCCCAGTGATGGGGCCAGGGGGCAGGAGCATGGTTGGGAGCCAGACACCTGGGTTCTCAGGGAGGGTGGGTGGGAGCAGGGGGCCGGGGAGCCCAGATGCCTGGGTTCTCTGGGAGGGGAGTGGGGGGACTGGGACCCAGATACCTGGGTTCTTGGGTGTGGGGGGTGAGAGCAGGAGGGCTGGGAGCCCGGACACCGGGGTTCTCCCCTCCAGTGGGCCGCCCATCTCCCTGCAGAGCACTAACCCGGAGCTGCCCTCACGCCTGGGCACCGTCGCCCCCAGCCTGTCCCAGAAGGGAGCGCAGGTGAGTGGGGGCCTGGGGGATTTGGGGGGTCCTGGTGGGCGCACTGACCCCCCTTCTGTTTTCCTGCAGCTCACGGACCCCTTCAGGCCCACACTGCGGGTGAGTTGCTCCATGGGGGGCTGGCAGGCCGATTGCCTGGGTTCCCTGGGAGGGGAGGGGAGGGGGGCTGAGGGGATCCAGCTACCCAAACTGAGACTCCCCCCTCTCTGCCCCCCTTGCAGAAGTCGGGCAAGTGGTGTGCCATGCACGTCCGTGTGGCCTACATGATCCTTCGACACCAGGAGAAGCTTAAGGTAGAGTCTGCCTGGCCCTTATCCCAGTGTGGGAGGAGGTCTGTACGGTGCCCAGCGCCCCCTGATCTCAGCCTGGGGGGTCCACACAGTGCCTAGCGTCCCCCAAGATCAGCCTGGGGAGGCCCATACAGCACCCAGTGCCCCCCGATCTCAGCCTAGGAGCTCCAGGGGGTGCCTGACACCCCCTGACCACAGCCTGGGGGTACATATAGTGCCTGGAACCCCCCAATCTCAGCCTGGGGGGGGGGTCCATAGAGCACCTGGCACTCCCCAATTTCAGCCTAGGGGGTCCATACATTGCCCGGCACCTCTTGATCTCAGCTGTAAAGCGTCCAATACCCCCCGATCTTGGCCTGGGGGTCCACAGAGTGCCCAGCCCTCCCTCACTCTCAGCCTGGGGTGCCTGTACAGTGCCCAGGGCACTCCGATCCCAGCCTGGGGGTCCTTACAATGCCTGGCACCCCCCCCCAATCTCTGCCTCGGGGTCCAGGCATGGCTGAGGGGGTCTCTCCCCCAGCTCATGCAGGGCGACCCCCACAAGCTGGATTTCCGGAACGACCTCATCACCTGCCTGCCGGGCACTGGGGCCTTTGGGACCCTGGCGCATGGCCCTGAACTCACCCGCCCAGCCACCCTCTTCACCCCTGCAGGTCAGTGCCTTTTGACCTTTGCCCTTTGCAACCCACCCCATGCCCATTCAGCCCACCTAACCCCTCCCTCTGGCCTCCACAGGTGCTGTCCACCCGGGCTCCGCCACCCACTTTGGGCCCCCCGGTGCCCCTCCTGGCGCCTTCCTGGGCCCCAGCGCACACATCGGTAAGAGCCTGGGAGGGGGTGGGACTGGGGGGCGGGGCCCTGGAGGCTGCGCCCCCACTCTGACCCCTAGCCCTTGCCTTGCAGACCCCTTCAGCCGACCAGCCAGCTTCTCGGCCCTGGGAGCACTGTCCAATGGGGCCTTTGGGGGCCTAGGGAACCCCACCTTCAGTGAGTCTGGGGGTAGAGTTATGCAAATCAAGCCCTGCCTCCATCACATGGGTGGAGCCCTGGGGGTGTGGCTTATAGGGAAGGGGGCTGTGCTGGTGTGGGTGGATGCTCTGAGGTCACTTGGGGATTGTGTAGGGAGTGGGGCTTATGGAGTGGGGCTGTGGTGGAGTGGGTGGAGTCTATGGGGGTCATGGAGGTGGGGCCTAAGAGGGAGAGGGGTGGGGCTTGTCAGTGGAGGCCAGAACTCTTTCAGAGAGTGGGTGGGGCTTGTGGCAGGGGGGCAGTCTCTCCCAGAGAGTAGGCGGAGTTTCCTTAGGTGAGGGGAAGTGGAAAGGATAGGACTGGAGAGTGGAATGCTCTGGGGGTGGAGCTTAGGGAAGAGAGGGCGGAGCTATCTCCTGCCCAGGAGTGGGCAGAGCCACTGACGCATTCAGTAGGATGGTACTTGACAAGGGGTGGGGCCTGATCTTAAGGGGCGGGGCCAGCTGTAGTGGAAAGAAGGTGGAGCTGGAAAAGAGAGGGCTGTGGCCTACGGCCCTGCCCACGACCCCTGGAGCCGGCTCCACCGCACGCCGCCCTCCTTCCCCACTGCCCCTGCCTGGCCCAAGGCCGCTGGCGACGGCCCCGACCGCCCCCACGACAAGGAGCCCGAGAAGCGCGAGGTGCCCGCCATCAAGGACGAGAAGGACAGGTGAGGGGGGGCCGGGAGGGAGGCTGCGGTCCCCAACCCCGCCTGCGCGCAGCTGCCCCCAGTCTCAGCCTGGGGGGTCTGCACGGTGC
The DNA here is from genome assembly GCF_000455745.1 of Alligator sinensis. Classification (NCBI taxonomy): domain Eukaryota; kingdom Metazoa; phylum Chordata; order Crocodylia; family Alligatoridae; genus Alligator; species Alligator sinensis. The sequence goes on from NW_005843164.1 coordinate 243,423, forward strand.
CCAGCACCCCCGATCTCAGGAGAGTCTGCACAGCGCCTGACGCCCCTGATCGCAGCCTGGGGGTCCCTACAGCACTCGGTGTCCCCAGTCTTGATCGGGGGTGTCTGTATAGCACTTGGCGCCCCCGATCTCAGCCTGGGGGGTCTGTACAGTGCCCGGCACCTCCCGCTCTTGGCATGGAGGGTCCGTACAGCGCCTGGCATCACCCAATCTCGGCCAGGGGGGTTTTGCACGGCGCCCCCTGACCTCAGCCTGGAGGGTGCATGCAGCACATGGTGCCCCCTACTCTTATTCTGGGGGGGCCTGCACAGCGCCCAGCACCCCCCACTCTCAGCCTGGGGGGTTCATATAGTGCCTGGCACCCATTAATCTCAGTTGGGGGGGGTGCCATGGAGCGCCTCAGATTTTAATTGCAGCTTCCTTCCCCCCCATAGGGATACGATCTTCTCCCGGCACCCCCTGCGAGCTTCCCCAGCGCCCCCCAAGCCCCCGGCAGCCCTGGCACATGAGGAGGCGGCAGCGGGCAGGACGGAGCTGGGCCGGGAGCTGCGCTACGGCAGCCCGGCAGGGGGCGGCGCCGCGCGCTCCCCCTACCTGCAGGCACAGCTGAAGAAGGAGGTGAAGGT
>NW_005843164.1:244221-247650 GCF_000455745.1 Alligator sinensis
TTGCCCCCCCCCGGGCCTGCTGCCCCCCCCTCGCCACGCTGCGCTGCTGGGCAAGGCCCCGCCCTCTGCCTCGCCAGCCCCGCCCCCTGGCGCCACTGCCGGGCTGCTCAGCGCCCCACCTCCCCTCATCCCCGCGGCCGCCACGCCCACCGCCCGCTCTGCCTCGCCCCGGCGGCCCCCCGACGTCCGCGATCTCGCTGCCGCCTACAAGGACCGGGAGTCCAGATAAGGGGCACGGCCCGGCCCCTGCCCCGAGCAGGGCAAGGACTCTAGGGGGCAACAGGGGCACGGGGTGGCATTTGGCCCTGCTCCCTGGCTGTGTTGGTACCCCTTGTGGCTCACCAACAGCCAATTTTGGTGCCCCGCGGGTGCAATGGCAGCCATTTTGGCACCCTCTTTGCTGCGGTGGCAGCCATTTTGGTGCCTGGTGACTACCATTTTGGCAGCCCTTCCAGCCGAACGGCAGCCAATTTCACACCGTGAGGCCTGACACCGGGCATTTTGGCACCCCTCTGTCCTGGTGGCAGCCGCTTTGGTGCCCTGGGGGCCTGATAGTGGCCATATTGGCTCCGACCCCAGCTTGGTGGCCACCATTCTGCTGCCCCCAGCCTGGTAACAGCCTTGCTAGCACAGCTTGGTGGTGGCCGTTTTGCTGACCTGGGGCCTGACAACGGCCATGTTGGTGCCCGTTCTAGGCTGGTGGCAGCCACTGAGTTGCCCTGGGAGCCTAGCAACAGCCATATGGGCTCCACCTCTGGCCTGGTGGTGGCCATTTTGTTGCCTGGCAACAACCATTCTGGCACCCCTTTGGCCTGATGAGGGGCATGCTGGCTCTGCCCCCGGACTCGGGTGCCCCCTGCTGGACTGGACGAGCTGGAGCGGGCCGTCGACACCACCCGAAGGCATCAGGAAGATTTGGGGGGCCTGCCAAGGCGGGGCTGCCCCCCCCAGCTTGTATATAGATCGGCCCTCCCCCACTCGTGCCGGGAGCCTTTTGTACATTTATAACGGGTTTGAGATGGTGGTTTTAAATGATGACCCCCACCCCCCCACTCCCTTCCACACTGCCCCGCCCTCTGGTTTTTAATGTATCGCGCTCTTTTTCTATTCCTGTATCAACGTCGTGACGGGTCCCTCCCCCTCCCCAACCCCACCGGGACTGAAAGGGTTAATGGGATGGGGGGAGGGGCTGCAGAGGCGCCTGCCCCCTCCTCCCTCCCTCCTTATTGGATGCTGCGGTTCCTAGCCCCGCCCTCACTTTTTGGTTTAATTAAACCCCAAATTGGTGCTTCTGGCTGGATTGCTGCTTCTGGTCCCCGGGGCGTAGCCCAGGGCTCCCGGGCTCTGTTTCCAGAGCGCGCGTGCCATGGCAAGGGGCCCTCAGCCTCCTCTTCCGTTGGATGCCTGGCCAGCAGGAGCCACAGCAAACCAGTAGCATCCCCAGGGAGGTGGCGTGAGCAAAGGCTGCTGGGAAGGGCTGGAAGCACGGAGGGCAGGAGGGTTTGGGGCTGGGTCAGAGCGCTGGGGTTTCCTTGGGAGAGACGGGAGGGTTGGGGGCTGGGGCAAGAGCAGGAGCCCGGATGCCTGGGTTTGGTCTAGGATCACCGCAGCCCCGGCCAAGTCTGCCAGCTTCCCTCCTGGAGCTGTCCCCACCTCCCTCCCTTCAGAGGCCCTCATCCCCGTGGGTGCTGGCGGTGCCTTTGGCACGATCAAGGCTCCCTGATCTCTGCAGCACCGAGTGTGAAACGGGCCTGATGCTCTCGTGGTTGTGTGTGCCCATGCAGCTTCCCCGCAAAGAACAGCGCACAAAAGCGGGGACATAGGCTGGGAAGGTGACTTCTGGAGTCCCCGTTACCAGGACAAACGTGGGGGTTTCTGGTTGGAATCCATCTTGCCTTGCTGGGGACCTTGCCACGGGGAATCGTGCTAGATTGTGGAGTCGGTAAAGGAGAAGAAAAAGCTGCGATTTTCCAGGGGGTGCGGGGCTGGGAGGGTTGTTTTGCCTCTTGTTAGCAGGCCCTACCAAGGCCACGGCCATGCCTGGGCCCTGACCCCTCGTGGCCACAAGGGGGCTGCTGCTTCCCAGCCCTGAGAATTTTTTGTCTGGAGGCGCGGGGTGTTCTGCCCCCAGGCCCGCCCTTGCCCTGGGTGTGCGTGGCGGTCTGATTCTCTGGAGAAAGGGGGTCGGATTCCCTGCCTTGACCCCCTGTGGACACCTGTGACTACATTTCCCGTCATCCCCTGCAGCATGGACAACAGCTCCCTGGGAACTCGGGGTCCCATGGTGCTCCTTGCTGCAGCTATGTTACCCATCATGCCCTGTGATTCGAGCTCCCAGTGTGGGAGGGACTTATGCCTTCCAACGGGACTGCATTTCCCATCAGGCTCTGCGATTCCAACCATAGTTCCTATAGTCCCCTGCGATTCAATTATAAGTCCCGTCATCCCCAACGATGCCTTGCGCTAAGACTCCGACTCCCAGAACCCCTTGTGATAGAACTACGATTCCCAGCAAGTACTGCCATTTCTGTTGTGATGGGACTACAATTCCCAGCAGGCTCTGCGATAATAGACGCGGGGAGGGCAATGTGGGCTTGGTTTCCACCATCGTTTTTACAGCCCTGCTCCCAACATCTCGCGAGATCCCACAATTAACTCTCATGAGAGTTCTTCCCTGGAACTCGCCCCCAAATGATAGATTCTCTTTCTCGTCTTCCCTTCCGTGCTTGCTTCGCTATCTCGCGAGAGTTCTCTGCGGCTCTGACTATAGTCCAGAAGAATTCTCCTCCTCTTCTCACCACACCTCGCGAGATTGCTCCCCCTCAGAAAATGAACTACCTTTCCCAGTCCTTCCCCATATCTCACGAGAATTCACCCACAGGCCTTCCTCTCAAATCCCGTGAGATTTCACTACAAATCTCGCGACAGCTCTTCGCCACCATTTCTCTTCTTGGAAGCCGGACTCCCTTTCCCGCCCTTCCTTTCAAACGCTGCCCAAACTCTCGCGAGAGCTCTCCCTTCAACCCGCTTGCGAGAGGTCGAACCATTTCCCACCCGCAGCCTTTTAGGTGATGAACTGAGCGTCACATAGCCGGCTCAAATCTCGCGAGAACTCCCCCCCCACTTCAAGAAATGTCACGAGACTTCCCCATTCAGTCCTATCATATCTCGCGAGAGCTCTTCTGCAGCCACGGCAGAACCTGTCGCGATAATTCACCATTCATTCCCATCTAATCTCGCGAGAGTTACGTCCCCCCTCCCATTTTAGCCTCCAAGACTCCCTTTCCCGTCTCCTCTTTCACAGCCCGCCCTCAATTGTCGCGAGAAGTCGCCCTGCCTTTTCCTTCCACCTGCTTTTCCCACATATCGCGAGAGTTCCTCGCCGCCATTTTCCCCCCGCCGGCCGGCGCCGGACTCCCTTTCCCATCC
>NW_005843164.1:248397-253162 GCF_000455745.1 Alligator sinensis
GGGTGTAAAGGTGGGGGTGAAGGGGCACGGCTGGGGCTTGGTGTCTGGGGGTGAGGGGAGGTCTGGAGGCAACGGCGGGAGGGAAGATGGGTGTTCAGAGGTCATGAGGTGATTGGGGTGGGGGTCAAAGGGCAGGGTGTGTGTTGGGAGATCAGGGGTTACGGGGCATGTGTGTGGAGCCGGGGGGATGGGAGGTGCGCAGTCTAAGGGGGTGACGGCTTGGGGGCTCAGAGGTCCTGAGGTGGTGGGATTGGGGTCAAAGCACAGGTGGATGTGGTGGGGTTCAAGGAGCAAAGGGCATGAGGGGGGATAGGATTGGGGGTCTGAGCAGGACTGTCCATGCAGGTGTGTGATGGGGTGGGGTGGGGTGGGGTCAAAAGGCATAATAATGTGATGCTGGTGGACGGGAGGGCCTAAAGGGTGTCATGGGATTAGAGGTCAAAGGGCAGGAGTGTGTTTGGGGAAGTGAATGAGGTTGGTTTGACTCAAAGGGTAGGACTGGGAGTGATGGATTCAGGGGGTGTGAGCGGGTAGCAAGAGGTATGTCAGGCATGTGCGATGCGGGTTGGGTCAGGACAGGAATGGGGGTGAGGGGTCAAAGGGTATTAAGGGAATGATGGGTTGCAGGTCAGGGGGCAGAGGTTACAAATGAGACGGGTGTCAAAAGGTGTAAGGGAGTGGTTGGTCACATAACGGGCGATGGTTGGGGAGTCGAACCGTATAAAGAGGCGGTGGGGTTTTGAAAGGTCAAGAGTCGAGGGAGCGTTGGGGTAAAAGGCACAAAGCACGGGCATAGGGGTGTTAGGAGTCAAGGTTTAGAGGCGAAGGGGGTCTGGTTGGGTTCAGAGTGAAAGGTCAAAGGGGATTTTGAGGGGTTTGGAGGGGTCCGAAGACAAGGAGGTGTCAGGTTGCCATTGAAGGGGTCAAAGGGCAAGAGCATCAGAGCAAGGGTTTGGAGGGCTGGAAGCAGAGGAGAGTGCAGGGGTGAAAGGGCAGGACGAGCTCGAGGACATGGATGCTGATGTTGACTAGGGAGTCGGGTAAGGGGTCAGAGGTCAAGATGCCATGGGGTTGCGGGGTGCAGAGGTTGCTGGTGGTTGAATAGATTAGAGATCATGGCAGCTATGGAGTCTTGTGAAGCCCAAGTAGCTGGGCAGTTGCCTGGAGTTGCATGTGGCAGAGGCAGAGGGTACTGCCAGGGTGGTTCTGGGTCTGGGTTTACCGTCCCTGGCCAGCCTGTCCCAAACAGGTCCCTGTTGCTCCTTGTAGGGAGTGATTTGGTAGCTAGTGCTCAGAGCTACCGCCCCAGTGTGTGTCCTATAGCCCAGCCGCCTCCCAGAACCAGAGAGATAGTGCTGCCTCAGGCTCATGGTCCGGTTTGTGACACTGCTAGGAAAGTTGGGGACACAGACAGAGACAGGCAGTATAGACTGACACCCCCTGTTGGGTCTCTCTTCGCAGACGTGGCGTTCCCCGGGCAGGAGAAACCGTGGCAGCAGAGTCCGAGGAGGAGGAGTTGTCATCAGCACGTACAGGTACGGCTTCAGGTTCTCTCACGCCACCCCAGAGCCAGCTGTATTTCAGCAGCCTGTTTACACACCCATAAACATGGCAGGATCCTAGGGCAAGGTGAAACTCAGAAATCAGGCTGAAGGCAGGCATGAAAAAGGACCTAATTTTAGGGATCATATTGAATTTTGGCTATATAAAAACAGCTGAATTGGTTCTAAATTGGACTGAAAGCTGATTGGATGCTGGGGATTCATCCAACTGCATTGGCAGATGTTTGTAGGGATATTTAGATGCGTGATCACCAGGGATCTTGTTTTTTGCTTTTTTTTTTTTAATTTAAAAATCCCAAATTCTCTAATTAAAAAACCCAAAGCACATTTTTGGGCGATTAAAATTAAACTCCACGAAATACATAGATATTAGCTGAGCACAGCGTTTTATTGACGTATTTATAATTTTAAGGCAGTTTGGTAGCTTACTAATGCCTCAATCGTTACAATAAAATAAATTTTAAATACCTACGTATTTTGACCGGAGCAGAGCCGGTGGTGGGGAGAGAATGCTAGCTGCCTGCTGCAGGCTTGGGGCTCCCTGCCCTGCTGCTGTCCCCCTGGGCCTTTGTGGCCCAGTGGGCAGGACCCGGCATGGGAGGGTGGGAGCCCCATGCAGGCTGTGCCACCACGGCGAAGTGCCCCCTGCTTACCTGGCCATGGCAGTGCAGAGTTGTGCCTCCCACTGCTGCTGGCAGGCAGGGGCATCTCACCATGGCAGTGCAGCTGGCAAAGGGTTCCTGGCGGCGGCACTGAGCCTTCCTACCCTGCTCTGCTCTCTCACACTGGGTAGCATCTTCTGGAGCCCTGAGCCTCCAGCAGGCAGCCCACATCCACCCCCACCCTGCTCACAAATCTCGGAGGTCATGTGCCCCCCTAGGCTACCCTCTTCAGGAGTCCACGCATCAGCAGGGAGTCAGCCCCCCTCACTGCCCTCCAGACAAGCTGCCTGTGGCTCCGTCCCGCTCCATCAGCCAGTTGGTACTCCCCCAGTCACGCATTCGTGCTCCTGGCCCCATGCACCACCCCAGCTGGGCAGTGTCCCCAGCCCTGCCCTCTCTAGACCTACCTGGAGGGAGCTCCTCTGCGTGCTTCCTGGCTGTTACATGCGTGATCACCTTGCTGTCTGATCACCCTCCTCCCACTCCCTCCAGCCCCAAGTAGCCTTTTGCAGGATGGACCTGAAAGGGGAAACCTCCTGTTTCCCGCCTTTTTCTCTATTAAAGGAGAAAATCTGCATTTTTCCACAGCAAATGGAAAACCCGAATCCCTGGTGATCATTTTGTAATTACCATGTGTTCTTGTACATAACATAGTCTGTCTCCCCCACCTCCCAGTTCAACGCACATTAAACAGAAGTCTAGATAGAAGCCATCTGCTTTGCTGCTTGGTTGTAATAGCCTTGATTTTTCGGGGTGGGGTACAGGACTCCAGAGTCAGTTAATTTTATGGCATTTTTGTTGCATTCTAGAACAAATTGTTAATTGTTTTGTTTTTTTGTTGTATTAATATTTTGTTAAACTTTTTAGAGTGTTTTTGCTGCCTGCTAACTGATCCAGGTTTCTCTCCATGTTTCACAGTCCTGTGGATTTTTTACTTCCCTTAGAAATTCTAGATCTATGTTTGAAGACTGCTTTTTATCTGTTTTAGCTGTTGCTCTTCAGTTTTCAGCAGCAGCTAGGGATCAAGCTTCAGTTAAGCAGGAATCGGGACAGTGACTCAGTTGAAGATGAGGTTCTGTCCATGTTTTATATAGTCGTAATTTTTGTGGGGAAGAGGGAGGATTATTTATTGAGCTTTTTTGTTTGCTTTTTTTTAAAGCAAAGTATTAAATAGTTGGATGCCTTTTAAGCTAAAAATTAAGGTGAAGTGAGCTGTGAAGGTAATAGTGGGAGGGTGAATTTGTCAAGCAGGAGGTCTCAATCTGTTGGTAGGACTTGAAATGGATATAGTGAGTTGGCTTCTTATTAGCGGGGGGCAGGGTGTGGGGTCAAGAGGGTCCAGACACCCGGGGTCTCTGGGAGGGGAGTACAGTCTAGTGGGTTAGCATGGTGGGGGTGGTGGTCCTGGGAGCCTAGATGCCTAGGTTTTCTCTCATCTCAGAGCATCAGCAGAGGCTGGACTTGACTCCCTTATGCCCTGACCTCCCACCCCTACACACACCCCGACCTGATGCCAGTTTTGACGAGTGTCAGAACTCAAACCTGTTTGTCCTGCATTTGATACTAGAGGCTTGCTGCTTGAGTGGGAGGCAGAACCAGCTGTTGAGAGAGTGAGAGGGCAGTCTTACCCTTTTCTGCGTAAACTTACAGGAGTTTATTTTTAAGGGCTCTCACAGAGCTGGGGGAGAACCCAGGTGTCCTGGCTTTGTGTCTCCTTCTCCCACCCCTTGGAGCCCATTCCCTTTTCAAAGCTGGGGGTAGAAACCAGGCACATCCATGTTTCCATCCCTCTGTGCTCTAACCAACCAGCCTCATGGAGCTGGTAAGAGAATCCAGGCTTCCAGTCCCCCCTGCTCTTACCTCCCAGAGCTGGGGATAGAACCCAGGCATCTGGGCCCCCAGGCCCTGTGCTCTTACCCACCAGAAAGCCTTTCAGGCTCCCAGTTCCTCTTGCCTTCACTTCCTAGCCTCCAGTCCCCTCCCAGACAACCCAGGCTCCCAGCCCCCCCTGTTCTAACTTCCCATCCCACAGCTGGGAGGGAAGTCAGGTGTCCTCCCTCCGGCTATCGCAACTCTTTTCCCCCCACCCCTGTTCCTCGCTAGGTGATTTGCAAACAGGCGGCCCCGAGCGCAGGCTGGGCCGCCAGGGCACCCAGGAGCTGGACGGCTCGTCCCGGCGGCTGGCTGACCAGAATGAGGCCGGTTCCCAGCATGCACTGGAGCAGGACGGCAGCACTGTGGCCACGAGCGAAGCCATCGGGGCCCGAAGTGACGAACAAGGGAGTGGGAAAATGCAGAGCAGTCCTCCGCGGCAGCACCCGGCACTGCACACAGAGGTATAGGGATGCCTGGGGGGTGCTCCCTGTTCAACCTGGCCAGCAGGCACCATAATGACCCACTGAGATGCAGATGAGCCCCCATTACGGCTCCCAGAGCTGGGAGGGAACCAGGTATCCAGGGTTCCAGTCCAAGGCCTCAGTTTCTTCCTAGACTTGGGAGAGAACTCGGGCATCTGCGCTCCCAGCCCCCCTGCTCTCACCC
>NW_005843164.1:253313-264548 GCF_000455745.1 Alligator sinensis
CCCCCCATCCCCATCGCCTCCTGAACCCACGAAACCCCACTCCCCTCACAGAGCTGAGGGAAAACCCAGGTGTCCTGGCTCCAAGGTCCCTTGATCTGAGCGGTCAAAACCCGTCCCCTTCCCCATAGGTGCAAGAGCACGGGTGACCTTAGCACCCAGGTTGAGGTCACAGGTGTGTTCCCTTTCAGAACCCAGCAGTGAACCCAGGCCCCACCCTGGAAGCAGTTCTATTTTTATAGTCAGCTTCTAGCCAAACAGGACCCATGACTGTTTCACCCCAGAATTAGTTGCATCGGGGCAAAGGGTTTCTAGAGTCAGGTTGTAGAGGGGTGCGCCTATGACCTGTCATGACCTTGCCCTCCCACCTCCAGACGGCGCCAGACAGAATGACGGGGAGCAACCCGGTGTCACCGGCCTCGTCGGGCTCCCCGGCCTCAAGCGGCAGCGTGTCACCACCCCACCTAGCCCGCGACGCCCCTCTGGAGGCGGCCCTGGGCTTCGATGTGCCCAAGGCGCCAGGCCGCGGCCTGGCGGCACCCGGGCCCTGCACTGCCGACCCGGGCAGCATGTGGGACAAGACCCATGCCGAGATCGCCGAGCAGGCCAAGCATGTAAGGACTCCGCCCAGCTGCACGCTCCTTGGGTCTGTTGCCCAGTCCCCCCCCCTGCCCCTCACTGGGTCTGCGCTGCCCACCTCCTCCTTGGTTCTACCCCCAGTCCCTTTCTGCCCCCATCTGCTCCATACTCATGTATGACTGCAGTCCCTCTGGGTTAAGGAACAGGTTGCTCAGCCTGTATGGGGAGCTGCTGCATATAGCACGCTCAAGGGGTGGAGGTGGGGGCCGGAGTTCGAACCTCTGGCCACATGAAGGAGAGTAGAGAGGTCCTCAGGTGTGCCATTGGGGGCAGGGCTTACCATGGGGTCATTGGGTGATACAGGGGGCCCGGCTTTTCAGGCAGGGGGTGATATGTACAGCTGTAGCGGGGCACGGGATCATGTCTCACTGCCAGGTTGCTGGTTGACAGGCCCGTGTCTCAGAGCTGAATCTCTGGGTCTGGTCTATAAGGGGAAAAGTGGGTCAGTACCTTCCTGCTGGCACTTCACAAACCCAGAGGACCTTGCTTGTCCCCTCAGGGTCAGCCCAGTCTCTGGATCAGGGGTCAGGAAGGAATCTATGCCTCTGGTCAGATCTGTGGGGGTTTCACCTCCAACTGCAGTTGTGGAGGAGGGGAGTATGGACCTCATCCATGGGTTTCTGGGACAATTTTAAACCCGTCCCTTGCATTGGTAGGGGCCTTGACTTCCTGCTGGGGTTGGATGTGTTGGGTCTGGGACTCATGTGAGCAAGTTTGTTCAGCCCTACCAACAGGGCTCAGATGCAGCCAGCTCTGGGTGGGACTGGCCACATAACACCTCTCAGGGCTGGTTCAGACAGAGCTGGACTCGGCGCCATACACCAAAGACCCAACCCAACCTCCCCCTGACCTGGCGTGGCCTTGCAGGAGGCGGAGATCGAGAACCGCATCGCAGAAATGAAGAAGGAAGGCTTCTGGTCCCTCAGGCGCCTCTCCAAGGTGCCTGAGCCAGCCCGGCCCAAGGTGCACTGGGACTACCTGTGCGAGGAGATGCAGTGGCTCTCGGCCGACTTTGCCCAGGAGCGTCGTTGGAAGAGGGGCGTGGCCAGGAAGGTGAGCTCCGGCCAGCTTGGCCACTCTGCATTTCAGAAAGGCAGGGGAGGCATGGTCATTGGAGAAAGTACTATCCCCTGGACATCATTTTTAATCTTTTGTTAATGGAAGTGTTCAGCCAGAAGCTGAAACCTTCGTTGTAACGTTACCATGTTTCTTATATGCTACACAGCCCTAAATAAATCATGCCCCTTGTTTTTGGCCTGCTTGTTCAGATGGGTAGCAGCTCCACACCCCTGGGTTGAGTTCAGTGCAGCCATGAACCCAGACAAAAGGATTTACTGTAATTCCTTGCATACCATAGCTTTCCTAGTAAGACCCCCCCCCCTCCCCCCCAGGTGTTTTGGGAAAGACTGAAGGAAGAAAAAATTCCTAGAGTTAAGTCATGTATGGAACCATATCTTTAGTCTGTTCTCCTTCAACTGCTCAGGCTAAGGTTATTTTTAATAGTTTGCCAGCAGAATTGGTCAGCCAAAAGCTGAAACCTTAGCTGCTGCTGAATGTTTCACTTCATGGGCAAAACTAGGATTTGGAAAGAGAAACAATCTGAAGGGCTATAAAGTAAAAGAAGAAACACCACAAGCAGCTAAATTGCCAATCTTTCAACTAAACCGCTGAAAGAATAGTTTGATTAGCAGAAACTTTAGCAAGAAAAAGAATCATTAGCAATTGGCAGGATTTGAATGGAACATAAGCTGTGAAATTCTTTTGAATTCTTCAGTGCTGCCTGACTTCTGCAGCAGAGAGGTAGCTCCTCCATTTAAGACACCCAGCTTGCTTTTACAAGGTTGATGTTAGGGAATGGTGTGTATGGTATATGAGGAAATACAATATTACTTTGCGTATGCTTTGGTGCATAATTTTGGCTGCTTAGGGGTGTCTCTACCAGGGTTCCACTCCAGAGGCAATCAGAGCAGCTTTGCTATAAAGTGTTCCCAGACCCAGGTGAGGCCAGAGAGAACAGAAGACGCATCCCTAGCTAGCCATGGCCTCCTTTGTACTTCCAAACAGGGAACCAACAGTGTGCTCTTGTCGCCTCCTGGGTTGCATGAGTAGCAGTGTTGCCAGCAGATTGAGGGAAGTGATTCTTCTCCTATGTTGGGCGCTGGTGAGGCCACATCTGGAGTCCTGTGTCCAGTTTTGGATCCCCCACCACAGAAAGGATGTGGAGAAATTGGAGTCCAGCAGATGGCAGTGAAAATGATTCGGGGGCTAGGACATACGATTTATGAGGACAGGCTGAGGGAACTGGGCTGATTTAGTCTGAATGAGAGAAGACTGAGGGGGGATTTAATAGCAGCCTTCATCTCTGTGAAGGGTGGTTTCAGAGAAGATGGAACTAAATTGTTCTCAGTGGTGGCAGGTGACAGAACGAGGAGCAACAGCCTCAAGTTGCAGCAAAGGAAGTTTAGATTTGATATAAGAAAAAACTTTCTCACTCGGAGGGTAGGAAAGCACTGGAACAGGTTACCCAGAGAGGTGGTGGAAGCTCCATCCTTGGAGGTTTTGAAGACCCAGCTAGACAGAGCCTTGGCTGTGATGATCTAGTTGGGGCTGGTCCTGCTTTGAGCAGGGTGTTGGACTGGATGATCTCCTACGGTCCCTTCCCACCCTGATTTTTTTATGATTCTATAATTTTCTATGAGCATGGGTAGTGCTGGGCAGCCATAGATGCTGTCGGAGTATTTCCCAGTGCCTGAAATCAGCCTCTGTGAGCCCAAGTCTCTCAGCCTGGTCTCCCCACTGGTCTTTACAGCCTGGTTATTCTCAGCTGGGGCACCACAGCACCCTGGGGTGCTGTGAAACACTCTCAAGGGGCTGTGTGAGCACTTAGTTGTGCACGTGATTTGCAAGAGAAAACTAGAGGCTTCCAGATTTCATGCGACATAGGGCGAGTCTTTCTGGGGACAGTGTGTCCAGGCAGCATGGCTTTTAAGGAAACGGTCTGGGTGAGGTACCTGGCACCAGGAACTTCTTGGTACTGTATTTTCTAGACTCTCTTCACTCCTTAGAAGACTTGCATTGTGGCACCTAGTCAGCAGTGATGCTGGAAGTATTTTTTTTATTTATTTATTTTGCCTTTCAAAAACAAGTGTTAGAAACTGCTGCTGCCATATTTTTTATATTCTCCAATTTTTAGCTACTGTTTGGGGGAATGGGGCAAGAAATTACAGTATTTTCGGTAATCAAGAAACAAGAGGAAGCAAAGAGCTTTTTCTGGTTAATGAGACTGGGAGTTGCTCACAGGTCTGGCTGCCATCCCTGCTTGTGGCTAGCACCTTCCCAGCCCCATGCCTTTCCCTGTCCCCCTTCCCCTGGCAGGTGGTGCGGATGGTGATCCGGCACCACGAGGAGCAGAGGCAGAAGGAGGAGCGGGCCCGGCGGGAGGAGCAGGCCAAGCTGCGGCGCATCGCCTCCTCCATCGCCAAGGAGGTCAAGCAGTTCTGGACAAATGTGGAGAAGGTGGGTGGGGCCTCTAGTGAGGGTGGAGTGGCTTTGTGGCTGCTCTGATCAGGGCCTGGGGTCTTCATGCCTGGCCCCCCCCAGCCTTGCGGCTGCTCTGACTGGGATTGTGGGGGTTCTCCCAGCTGCCCTTATGCCTGGCCCCATGCCCTCATGGCTGCTCTGATTGGGGTGTGGGCCTCTCGTGCCTGACCCCGCAGCCCAATATGGAATCTGTTTGGGGTGTGGGGCCTTTATGCCAGCCCCCATGGTGGTTCTGATCTCATACCTGGCTGCACAGCGCTAAACCAGCTTTGATTGGGCTGTGGGACCCTCATGCCCAGGTCCTGTGGCCTTCAAGTGGCTCTGGGGTCTTCACGCCCAGCCCTGTGGTTGCTCTGATCAGGGTGTGGGGTCTTCCTGGCCACTCTGAAATGCACCAAGGAAGGAAACGGGCAGTGCTGAGTGCCCCCAATGACTAACCACAACCCTCCACCCCCAGGTGGTGCAGTTCAAGCAGCAGTCGCGCCTGGAGGAGAAGCGCAAGAAGGCGCTGGACCTGCAGCTGGACTTCATCGTGGGCCAGACGGAGAAGTACTCGGACCTACTGAGCCAGAGCCTCAATGAGACCCTGCCTGTAGCCAGCAAGGCCAGCTCATCTTCCCACCCAGGCTCATCCCGCGCTGGCTCGGCTGCCTCAAGCCCCCTGCCCCCTGCCCGCCTCCCTGAGGATGAAGGTGGGGGATCCTGAACTGTCCCTAGCCCCCTCCCCCTGAGCCAGCCAGGGCCCCTTGTTTACACGGGTGCCATGATGCAGCCAGCTTGGGCAAAGCCAACAGGGGATGGGCAAGTGGAACAAGGCACAAGGGAAGCCCTGGCGTGGCGCCCCCTACAGGGCACAGGCCCCTGCCACACTTCCAGCCCCCCTCAGCTCAGCTCCTGGCTCCCCCTAGATGGCGACTTCCAGCCCCACGAGGAGTCAGATGATGAGGAGACGATCGAGGTGGAGGAGCAGCAGGAAGGCAACGACTCAGAGACACGGCGGCGGGAAATAGAGCTGCTCAAGCAAGAAGGCGAGCTGCCCCTGGAGGAGCTGCTTCAGTCCCTGCCCCCCCAGATACTGGAGAACTCCTGCAGTCCTGGCCCCTCAGCCTCCAGCTCCAGTGCCGACGACGGGGACACAGATGAGGATGAGGCCCAGGGGGATACGAATGAGGAAGAGGAGGAGGAAGAGATGGTAGGGAGCACCTCCTCCCCCACCTTGGAGCCTTGCAGTGGCTTGAGGCTTTGGGCAGAGCTGGGAACTACAATGCAGTCAGCTCTGGGATGGAGCAGATGGGGAATGGCCCAGTGGAATGAGGACCAGCAAGGGGCCCTGTAGCTGCCCTAGAGAGGATAGTCACCTGTCCCAGTGCCTACCTCCTGCTGTTGCCTGGGCCCCTATGTCTCTAACCCCACAGGGTCCCCACCATCTAAGGCATAGGAGAGAACCCAGGTGTCCTGCTTCCTAACCCCCACTCCCACCCCATTCTCACCCCCAAGACTTTGCTCCCCTCCCAGACAGCCCAGGTGTCTGGGCTCCTGCCCCGCCTGCTTTCACCCATGAGACCTCACTCTCATGCCAGAGAACCCAGGTGTCCCTGCTGTCAACCCCGCAAGACCTCAGTGCCCTGGCCTCATCTCCGAGCCAGTGCCTCTGAGTCAGGTGCAAATCCAGGTCTCCTGAACGAGACGGGCACCTGCCCCTACCCTGTGTTGAGCCAGGAGCCGCGATACAGCCAGCTCTGAGGTGGAGCAGGTAGGGAACAGTTGAGTGGAACAAGGCACGCCAACCCTGAACTCTTTTTTGTTCATGTCTCTGGCAGGAAAAGCCGAAGCCCATGATCCACAGGAACAAGAAGCCGTGGAAGCCAGACGAGGAGTTCACGGCCAACGAGGATGAAGGTGAGAGCAGGACAGCTCAGCAGAGGGGTGGCGAGGGCAGACCCTGACTGTCCATGTAGTAACAGACCCCTCTTCCCATCCCTGCAGCTGAGGACGAGGAGGAGACGATTGATGCTGAGGAGGAGCTGGAAGGGAGCGTGGATCACAAGCAGGAGCTGGATGACCTGGCACGGGAAGGTACCATGGGGGTGGGCACGGTAGGGCTGCGGGTGCTTGAGGGATATGGGTCACCTTGTCTCCAATGTTTCTCTGCTGCAGCAAGTCATTGTGGGAAAGATGGTGATGGTTCCCCCATCCCAAATACACACTAGCTTTAGCTGTGAAAAGCAAGGCATTGTGGGAATGTTTGCCTCTATTTTCCAATACACGCACATGCTAATTGAGGAGCCTGCTTTGGTTTTCCCTCACACAGGCATGCTGTGAGGAATGACTGGAACAATTTTTTCCACCCATACGTACACATACTAGGTTTTTAGCTGCGAGGAGTAAGGCAGCATGGGAACGTCTGCCATGATTTGTGAGAAGTGAAGGATTATGAGCATGCCTGCCATTATTTGCTCCTCCACCGTAAACAGGCTATGGTTCTAGCTATGAGGGGTGAGGCATTGTGGGAATATCTCCATCATTTTCCCCTCCTCACCCCGCAAGGTCTTTGCACCTTGTAGTTTTGCCACAGGACTGTTGCATCTCTTTAGGACCAGATCAGACGAGGCTGCATCCGGGCTGGTTTGGTTGGGGACAGTTCTGCCTCGAGCTGCCCAGGGAAGGCTCGCATGCAGCCAGCTCTGAGATGGAACAGTAGGGAGAGGGAACAGCCACATATAATGCTGTTGAGGGATGCCTCACATGCAGCCAGCTCTGGGGTGTAGCAGAAAAGAAGGGGAGCATCTACATATAATGTTGTCAAGGCAGTGTTCGGGTGTGGGCAGCTTTGGAGGAAGCAGAAAGGAGGAAGAACAGCTACATATAATGCCGTCAACGGAGGGCTTAGATGCAGCCAGCTCTGGGACGGAGGAAAGGAAGAGACAACAGCTACATATAACACTGGAGCAGCCAGGAGATACAACCTCTAAAGGGCCCTGCCATGAGGTGCCAAGGCCTGGGTTACCCTGATGGTTCATTTTTTAGGGCAGGGAGCACTCAAACAGGTCCTCGCCTTTCCCCATAGGCTGGGATTTGGTAGCTGGTGCTCAGAGCAACCCCTCGGATGCAACCCGCGGCCTGGCCTTTTCCATGCCGGCTACGGTACAGATCCAGAGGGACATGATGCCCTGCGTAGGGCCCTTCTGATCCCTTTCCCTGGTTCTGGGGGCATCAGACACTGCCACATATCTGGAGTGAAATCTTCAGTCTGCCTTCCCTAAACTAAGCAGCGTGGGGGTGTGGTATATGGGACAATACAGTACTTGCAGTGGCTCTTCCTGGGGCGGGAGGAGCTGATGGGTGAAGGTGTCTTGGTGCCCCCTGACATATGTCCCCGGGTCTTGGTGCCAGGTGAGCTGCCCGTGGAGGAACTGCTGGAGAAATATGCGGGGGCCTACGCCTCAGACTTTGAGCCAGATGCCTCAGAGAGCTCCTTGGAGGCCAGCACCTCAGAGTACGAGCAGGAGTCGGATGAGGAGAGCAGCAGCCAGGCCGGTATGGGGCGGGGGGCTGGACCTGGCCCATTTGGGGCAGGGAGATGGGGAGGGCTGGGTGACCTCATTGGCGGGGGGGGAGGCAAAGATAGGCACATTTGGAGCTAAGGGAAGGTGGTACAGGAGTGAACAGGCCTATATGGAGCAGGTACAGGGGTGCCTAGGCTGGACTGGCCCATTTTTTGTGGAGGACTGGTCTGTACCAGCTGGGGCTAGACAGGTCCATTTTGCGGGGGAAACTTTGGGGGGCTGAGTCTAGACAGACCCTTTTGTTGCCAGGGGTCAGAGTTGGGGCTGGAAGGACTCATATGGGGGGACCAGGACTAGACAGACCCATTTGAAGAGATGACAGCCTGCCAAGGCCCAAGACTTGGGGCAGGGCGGGGGCATACAAGGTCTGGGCACTTCCCTGACACCGGCTGGTCCCACCCCACCCTTAGACTCGCCGGCAGAGGAGAGCGAGGAGGAGGAGAGTGAGGAAGAGGAGGAGGAAGAGGAGGTGGCGGCCGCCCCAGAGGAGGGGCAGGCTGGCCCGGAGGAAGACTTTGGCGTGGAGTACCTGTTGCGGGGTGATGAGGAGCGGGGCGGGCAGGGGGCTGACCCTGCCGGCCCCCCCTCCACCCTGGGGCCCAAGAAGGAGATCACTGACATCGCTGCCACGGCTGAGAGCCTCCAGCCTAAGGGCTACACCCTGGCCACCACCCAGGTATACCTTCAATTCCGCCTCCTGGGCCATTCCCCCCTGTCCCCTCTGGTCCATGTAGCCAGCTCTGGGGTGGAATGTGGCACCAGGGGAGCCCTGAGGCCCGCACACCCTGTGGGGAGCAGACCTCCAGACTGTAACCTGCTTCCCCTGCCATGGCCCAGGTGAAGACGCCCATTCCTTGCCTGCTGCGGGGCACGCTGCGGGAGTACCAGCACATTGGCCTAGACTGGCTGGTCACCATGTACGAGAAGAAGCTCAACGGCATCCTGGCCGATGAGATGGGACTGGGCAAGACCATTCAAACCATCTCCCTGCTGGCTCACCTGGCCTGCGAGAAGGGTGAGGCCTTGGGTTGGGCACACAGGCTGTGGAACAGGAGGGCTTGAAAAGTAGCTACATATAGCATTGCAAGGATGGGCTCAGGTGCAGCCAGCTCTGGGGTGGAGCAGAAGAGAGGAAGAATGGCGGCACATAACACTGCCCAGGAAGGTCTCGGGTTACGGCCAGCTCTGGAGTGAAGCAAGAGGGGCCACTCAGAGGCCTCCACACCAGCACTTCTTGTCTTGGGCTTCTCAGTACATCCACGCAGAGTGTGATGGGAGGCTCCTGGATCTTCTAGCATCCCACAGTCCTTAGCTCCGTGCTGTCCCCAGTCGCTGCAGCTGGACTGGTCCTGTGGGGTAGCGCTAGAGGATCCAGGAGAGTTGTATCTGTTCTTCCCCCAGGCTGTGCCAGGGGCTGTGTACGTGTCTGTCACTTAAAGCTGGAGAGGGGAGAGGGGCAGGACAGGCCATGGGGTCCCCTGGGTTGTGGTGGGAGTGTGCTGGGGAGGCTCTGGGACCCCCACCTCTCGTTCAGGGTCGGTACTGACCCATGTGTGATGTCTCCCCTGCAGGGAGCTGGGGTCCCCACCTCATCATCGTGCCCACCAGTGTCATGCTGAACTGGGAGATGGAGATCAAGCGCTGGTGCCCCAGCTTCAAGATCCTCACCTACTACGGGGCGCAGAAGGAGCGCAAGCTCAAGCGGCAGGTGAGGGGGCCCCCCTGGCCAGCTCCTCCCCCCCACCAGGCGGCGCCAGCCCCAGGGCAGGGTTCTTTCTCCCTTGAGTTAGGGTGGGGCACAGGGTAAGCTCCATACCCTTCTCTGGTGCTGCCCCATCCTCTTCCTGTGTCTGATCCACTGCTTTGTTTTCTGCTCCCTGCCATGTGTTCTCAGCCAGGCCAGCTGCTCAGCTCTGTGCCTCCTGCTCCATCTCATGTCCAGCTCTCTGCTTTCTGCTCCCTGCCCTTTGCTGCTCTGCTTTCTGGGCCATTACTGTTTTCTACTCCCTACCTGCACTGCTTCCTACCTTTATGTTCCCAGCCACATCTGTTCTGCTTTTTGTTTTCTACCCTGTGTCCTTGGTCTGAACCATTGCTTTGTTTTCTGCTCCCTCTTCACTGTTCTTGGCCCTGTTTGCTTCTCTGCTTTCTGCTCCCTGCCCTATGTCCCTGGCTTCACCCATTGTTCTGGGGTTTTTTTGTTCCTTACTCCATGTTTTTTGGCTTCATCTGTTGCTCTGCTTCCCCCCGCCCCATTCTGTCTTCCTGGCCTAGTACATTACTCTGTTTTCTGCATTCTTGTCTCTTTCTGCTCCCTACGTGCTCTGCCCAGTCAGTCACTTTGTTTTCTGCTCTCTGACCCTTGTCCTGAGTTCCTGGTCCTCTGCTTTGTGCTCCCTACCTGATATGCTACTCTGCTGTCTGTACTCTGTCTTGTCTGCTTTCTGCTCCTTGCTCTATCTTCCACTGTGTTCCCTGCTTCCTTTCTACTTTGGCACATGCCACTCAGTCACACACTGTCTATACCATGTATGGCATGCATGCTCTTGGCTGGCCACCCATGCTCTGGGGGAACCTCCCTCCAGGGAGCACCAGCTTCCACCCCAGCCCAGTGGCTGGGTCTCTCCTGGTAGTGCGCAGAGCTATACACTCTTCCCCCCCGCCCTTGCCTGTCTCCCCAGGGCTGGACCAAGCCCAACGCCTTCCACATCTGTATCACGTCCTACAAGCTGGTGCTGCAGGACCACCAGGCCTTCCGGCGCAAGAACTGGAAGTACCTCATCCTGGATGAGGCCCAGAACATCAAGAACTTCAAGTCCCAGCGCTGGCAGTCTCTCCTCAACTTCAACAGGTGGGTGCCCTTCACCTGGGGAGGTTGGGGGAGGGTCATGGACCCCGGCACTGATCCCTTGATGTCCTCCACAGCCAGCGGCGCCTGCTCCTGACAGGAACGCCCCTGCAGAACAGCCTCATGGAGCTGTGGTCCCTCATGCACTTCCTCATGCCCCACGTCTTCCAGTCCCACCGGGAGTTCAAGGAGTGGTTCTCCAACCCGCTGACGGGCATGATTGAGGGGAGCCAGGAGTACAACGAAAGCCTTGTCAAGAGGCTGCACAAGGTACGGGGCTGGGGGAAACTGCCCAGGTTCCCCTCCTGCAGCAGGGTCGGGGAGAACCTAGGCATCTGAGCTCCCAGACACAGCTGTTCTCCCCTACCAGGCCCTACCTGGAGAATCCAGGCATCCGGGCTTTCAATTTCTGGTTCTCCGATCTGTTACAGCCTATTGATTTCTGGGCTGGGGATAGGATTCGGGTGTCCTGGCTCCCAGCCCCAATCCTCTCCCAAATAACCCAGGTGTCTGGACTCCCAGCTCTCCCTGCTCTAAGACACCAGGCCTCACTTCTCTCCCAGGGAACCCAGGTGTCCTGGCTTCCAGTTGAAGGTGTTTATCCCAGTATGTGTGGTCCTAGCTGAGCTGCTCTCACCCACCAGT
>NW_005843164.1:264558-267258 GCF_000455745.1 Alligator sinensis
ATCCCAGTATGTCCAGTCCGGGGTGGGGGCGGCACTGGGAACCCAGATGCCTGGGTTCTTGGGGCTAGTGGGTGGGAGCAGGTAGGGAGTGGAAATCTGAATGCCTGAGTTCTTTGGGAGGGGAGTGAGAACAGGGGAGCTGGGAGCCCAGACGCCTGGGTTTTCTAGGAGGGGGTGTGGCTGGCAGGTGGGAGCAGGGTGGGGAGCTGAGAACCTGGACATCTGGGTTCTACTAGGCTGCCTGTCCCAGCTAGGTTGGGGGATCCTCTAGCCATGTATCCCCTAATACTGATGTGCCCCCCAACCCAGGTTCTACGCCCCTTCCTGCTGCGGCGGGTGAAGGTGGATGTGGAGAAGCAGATGCCCAAGAAGTACGAGCATGTCATCAAGTGCCGCCTGTCCAAGCGCCAGCGCTTCCTCTATGACGACTTCATGGCCCAGGCCACGTGAGTGCGGGGGCCGGATGCCTGGGTCCTCTGGGAGGGCAGTGCGGCTTAGGGGACGGGAGCTTGGATTCTACAGCCATGTTGTACCCAGTTCCCACTGCCCACCCCAGAGCCGGCCACAGCTCAATTACACCCGGCCCCGGCGCCCACCGCAGAGCCGGCCACAGCTGTTATACTTGGCCACACCCCAGAGCCAGCTGCATCCAGGGGCCGGGCCTAGGGTAGCTCCCGGTTCCACAGCCAACCGGGCTCTCTGTCCCCCGTCCCCCCTCCCCAGCACCAAGGAGACGCTGGCCACGGGGCACTTCATGAGCGTCATCAACATCCTGATGCAGCTGCGCAAGGTCTGCAACCACCCCAACCTCTTCGACCCACGGCCCATCCACTCCCCCTTCATCACCCAGGGCATCTGCTACACCACCGCCTCCCTCGTCCTCACTGCCCTCGACCACCACCCCTTCAAGGTAGGCACCCCTGGCGTCTTGTTCCACTCGGTCGTTTCCTGCCTGTTCCACCCCAGAGCTGGCCGCAATGTGGCTCCCCTCGGTCGGGCCCTGATCCTGGCCTGCTTTGCGGGACACCAGCCAGGTTATGGGACCAGGAGGGCAGTTCGTGATGTCTGATAGATGAGAGCTCGGGGCGGCTAAGAGCCTGAATGCTTGGGTTCTCTGGGAGGAGAGTGGGGACTGGGGGCGAGTTCTGTAGGAAGGAGAGTGGGGCCTAAGGGTTGGAGTGTCTTGGGGGCTGCGTTCCCTGGGATAGGACTGGGCACCAGTGGGTGAGAGCTGTTGGGGGTAGGGGGAAGGCTGCTTGCCCAGACTCCAGGGTACTCCGAGAGAGGAGTGGGGCCTGGAGAGTTAAGATCAGGTGGACCTGGGTTCTTTGTGCGGGGGGGGTGAACCAGATGCCTGGTTCTCTGGGAGGGTACTGGCATTCTTTACTGTTTAGTCCCTGATCTAGGAGTGGAGAGGGGTCAGGGATTTTCCCTCTAAGAGGGAGCGCTACCCCCACAGGTGTTTATTATATAGCAATATACTTAGCCATTTGCAGCCTGCTCCACCCCAGAGCTGGCTGCAACATAGCCATAAATTGGGGAGTAGACCTTTCCCATCCAGGGCAGGGGGTGGAGCCAGGAGGCAGGGGCTTCCACTGATTGGGCATTGCCCCTGGCAGCATGTGGACATGGGCATGTTTGACCTGATCAACATGGAGGGCCGGGTGTCACGCTACGAGACCGACACTTTCCTGCCCAAGTGGAAGGTGACGCGCAAGCTCATCGAGGAGATTGCTGAGTCCCCCGACCCCCCACCCCGGCCCAAGCCCGTCAAGATGAAAGTCAACAGGTACCGGCGGCCTGGATGCCTGGGTTTCCTGGCAGGGGAGCAGGGGCTGGAAGGGGTGAGAGCAGGGAGGCTGGGAGCCCAAATGCTTGATTTTTCCAGGAGTGGAGTTGGGGCTGGAGGGTAATAGCAGGGGACCTGGAGCCTGGACTCTCCTGGGTTCTCTGGGAGGGATGTGGGGGCTGGTTGGTGAGAGCTGGGGTGGGCTAGGAGCCTGGATGTCTGGGTTCCCCACCTCACGAAGTGGAGATCAAGGCTGACCCCAGTTTTCCCCCCCCCCACCTCACTGGGCATCTCCCTCACAGGATGCTGCAGCCATCAGCCAAGCCGGAGAACCGCACAGTGGTGCTAGTTAACAGCCCGCGGCCCCCAGCTCCGCCGCAGCGCCCCCTGCTGCCTGAGGGCATGGCTCCGCTACCCATCACCACCCATCTGCCCCTACAACCTCTGGGCCCCATGTTGCCGGGGCCTGTGCAGCCACCCACCCTGCCCCACCCATTGTCCGTCGCTACCTCCCTGCCCCTCCCTGCGGGGCCGGTGCTGCCCCCTGCCAGGCCCCCAGCCCCACCATTGGGGCCACCGCTAGGCCAGAACAGCGCCGCCATCACAGCCACCATGCTCCAAGCACCTACTCCTACCCCACAAGGTAAGGTCCAAGGGGTTTTCCATCCGTTTTCCCCTTCCTTGATAAAAGGAAACACTCCTTGGAAGCACTGGCCCTTTGTGGGGGCTGTTAATCAGTGGGGGATGGGGTTTGGGGTCTGTGGGTGTCACACTCTTCCTCTTGGGGGAAATGCAAATGACCCCCTAGAGTACTCTGTCCCTTTAAGGGGTGGGCTATGATTCAGCTGGGGTGTGGTCTGTTGATGCCACACCCCCTCACCAAGGCTGTGCCTGCCCACAAGCAGTCACCC
>NW_005843164.1:267268-274166 GCF_000455745.1 Alligator sinensis
CAGGGGTGTGGCCTGTGGGTTCCCCAACCCCTTTCTTCCTTGGGATCCATCCCCCAGAGGCCTGGCCAGACCCTTAAAGGGGTGGGTCTATGCTTTGAGGGTGTGGTCTAGATTGGGGGTGGGACTTCCAGGTTCCTTGCCTCCATCCCTGATTAGTGGAGCTCAGATCAGGTTGGGGGAATGACCTGTGGGTTCTTCCTTTTCCTCCCCCCACTACCACATAGGGCTTCTGCCAATCAGTGGAAGGGGTGTGACTGTTCTGGGGGGTGGGGCTTGTCAGTCCATCTTTCTCCCAGTGGTGACCGGATGCAGCTAGCTCAGGGGTGGGAACAGCTGAGTGGAACAAGGAGTGCTCATGTGTCCTTGTCCCCACAGTGCTTCCCACACCGATGCCTGTGGCCACCCAGCTGGCACCTACGGCACCTCGGCCGCCTATGGCACCCACGCCCATGCCTGGTCCTGTCCTGAAGCCGGGCCCAGCCCCTGCTCCTGGGGTTCGGCTGGCGGGTGCCCCCCTGGGGCCCAGCGGCATCATGAAGCCCATGACTGTGCAGTCCAGTGCCAGTGCGCTGCCTGCCTACAGCCTGGCCACCACCGGACCTGTGCAGCCGCCGCGTCTCCTGCTCTCCCCTGACATGCAGGCCCGTCTGCCCTGTGAGTACCCCACCCTGCCCGGGCACCTGAGTTCCCACCTGACCTGGATTCTGACCTGACTCGAGTGGGGGGGCTATGCCTAATTTTGGGGGGCCAGGCACCTGGGCTCTGGCTTGACCCAAGGGGGGTTGTGGGCCTGGATGCCTTGGTTCTTGCCTCACTGTGGGGACGTCTGGGGGATGTTAGGGACTTGGATACTTGGGTTCTGGCCTGATTCTTGGAGGGGTCAGCGGGATGGAGAGAGGTAGGGGCTAGAATACCTGGGTTCCTTTTTGCCTGTGGAGGAGCTGGGGGCCCAAATGCTTAGATTCCTTCTTGCCTTGCAGCTTGGAGCAGGGAGAGCCTCATCTGGGCGCCTGGGTTCTGCCCTGACTGATTAGAGGGCTTAGTAGCAGAAGGGACAGGCAGCTTAGGTTCTGCCCTGCATGGTGGGACTGGGAGTCCAGGGAAGTGGGCTGGGAACCAGGATGCCTGGGTTCCATCAGGGAGCTATGGGAAGGTGCCAGGAGCCTGGATGCCTGGGTTCCTTCCCAGACTGACTGCCCCCCTCCCCTCCACCATTGTGCCCACAGCCGGTGAGGTAGTAAGCATCGCACAGCTGGCTTCGCTGGCCAGCCGACCCCTGCAGAGTGCACCGGGCAGCAAGCCCCTTACTTTCCAGCTGCAGGGCAACAAGCTGACACTGACAGGCACCCAGGTGCGCCAGGTGGCTGTGGCCCAGCCCCGCCAGCTCCCAAGTAGGTAAAACTCCTGCCCGCCCAGCCCTTGCCCTCGGCCCTACCCCAGAGGCGGGCGCATCGCGCTGCAGGGGTTGTCCCCACTCCTCTCCAGGCCAGACAGGGCTACAGTGGCTTGTGGAGGTCATCCCAGCTGCCATCTGCCTTTGGTCAGGGCCTGGCAGAGCCCACGTGGGGGTGGGGGGCTCACAACCTGGACACCTGGGTCCTTGCCCAATTTTGGGAGGGGAGCAAGGAGTTGGTGGGTTAGAGCAGGCAAGGGTTTGGGAACTTGGACACTTAGGTTGTTTGGGACTGGTGTGGGTGGGTGAGAGCAAGGGGCCAGGGTGGAGAGCCCGGGCACCTGGGTTCTCTGGGAATGGTGTGGGATAAGTGGGTGACAGCAGGAGCTGGGAGCCCGGACACCTGGGTTCTCATCCCGTTCTGGTTCTCAGGTTTGAGCTCCCTGTCTCCTGCAGGGAACGTGGTCCACCTGGTGTCGGCCGGGGGCCAGCACCACCTCATCAGCCAGCCGGCCCAGGTGGCTGTCCTTCAGGCCATGGCCCAGCCAGGTGGGCAGGCCATGCCTGGGCACCCACCCACTGCCATCCTGCCTGCCCCAGCCCCTGCCCCTCCTGCCACCTCTGCTGCTATCACTTTCCGCCCCTCCTGCCACCTCTGCTGCTATCAGTGTCCCCATTGCCGCCACTCAAGGTGAGTGCCTTCACACTTGGTTTCTCTGGGAGGGTTTGGGGACTAGTGGACGAGTGTGGGGTTGGGGCTGAGAGCCCAGACATCTGGGTTCAGTGTCTGGCTATGACAGTGGGGCTTGGGAGGCTTTCCTAACTCTGCTCTCCTGGTTCCCCCCACTGCAGTGCCCTCCTCCATGGTGAACGCCGCCACCCCCCCCACCTCCCGTACCCGCCACAGCCACTGCTGCTGCTGCACCCCTGCCTGGCCTGCCTGCCGCTCTGGTGGCCCCGCGAGCGCCGCTGCCTGTGGCACCCGCCCCGCCCTCCCGCCTGCCTGCCCCACCCCTGGTGCCCATGCGAGGCCCCGCCCCTCTCCAGGCTCTGGTGCGCCCTGTCATGCGGGTGGTGCCCGCCCCTGCAATGGACCTGCCAGGTAAGTGCCATGCTTGGTATGTATCCAGTACTCCACTGGGGGACATCAGGGCTTTTTTATGTGGGGTTTCTTGCCCGGGACTTCGTGTTTCTTATAGCGGGGCATGTTGGTCCCCGTACGTAACCCCCCACTCGGGGGTGCCAGGCCCCCTGTGTACTTGTGATATCCTCCCCCCCGCAAGAGGCACCAGGGCCTGGTCTCTCTCACCCTGGCCCCATATGTCCCTATGACTCTGCACTAGGGGGCATCAGGTCTTATGTCCCTATGGACACCCCCCCCCCGCTCCCCACTAGCAGGTTCTGGGCCCCATATGTCCCCCTGACTGTCCACCCCCCTGCCCCCAAAGGGCTGCCAGGGCCTGGTGTCCCTTACATGGAGCCCTCCATTAGGGTCATCCCCCCCACATCCCAGCCTGCTTCTTACCATAATTACTTGTTCCTTTTGAATGCATTATTCTTTGCTATTGGAAAGGAAACAGGACCTTACCCTGAGGAAGCGTGGGGAATCAGAGTAGCGAGGAGGGCCTGCAGAGAGACCTTGTCCACAGGAACATATCAGCCAAGAAGTGTGGTGGGGGATCCCCATGGGTCTGGGTATTTGGGGATGTCACAGTGGTTGTGTGAATTGCCCTGGCTCCCAGAACCAAAGGACAGCTGTATTTCTGAGATAAAACACACACGCTTAATGATCTCTAGGTGCTTTGGGGGTGCATGTTATACAGGGGGAAACGTGCCACCAGTAAGTGAACATTCATGGCTCTGTGCTTCTCCCCATAGCTCCGATGCCAGTCCCCACAATGTCCCCTGCTCCAGCGGGGCCTCTGCCAGCCGGCCCCCGCGGGCCCTCCCCCAGCCGCACCAACCCCCCTGCCAGCCCCCCGCCCCCTGCTCCCGGCATCGCCCAGCCCTTTATCCAAGGAGGAGCCCGAGATGCTGACGCTGCGCTCCAGCCCCCCCACACCGCCGCCTCCGTCTGCTCCAGTCCCCCGGCCCCGTCGCCAACCCCCGCCTCCGCCTCGCTCGCCATTCTACCTGGTGAGAGCTTTTAGTGGGGAGGGGAAGCCTGGACACTTGGGTTCTTTGGGAGATGATTGGGGCTGGTGGGGTGGAGGAGAGGGGTGTTAAGAGCCTGAACTTTTTGGGTTCTCCGGTGGGGGGTGGGGCAGGCTGGGAGCCTGGACACCTGGGTTCTCTGGGAGTGCAAGCAGAGGTCCTGGGAGCCCAGACACCCTGGATCCCTAGGAGGGGTGTGGGATATAGGGGGTGAGAGTGGGGTGCTGGGAGCTTGGACACCTGGATTTCGTGCTGATGCCCCTGTCTGGTTCCCCTCCCCTCCACAGGAGTCACTGGAAGAGAATCGCAAGCGGCAGAAGGAGGAGCGCCTGGCCCGGCTCTTCCGCCTCAACGAGCAGCACTGTGCCCTGGCACCCGTGTATGGCACTGAGGTGCTTCGCCTCTGTAGTCTCTTCCCCCCAACACCCCACGACCCCGAGGCTGAGGCAGAGCCCAAGGCCCCCGGAGGCGGGTGGCGGGGGGCCGGCTACGCCCACTGCTACATGGCCCAAATGCAGCGGGACCCACAGCGCCTGGCAGAGTACTGGCAGCAGGCGCCTGCCCTCAGCCGCGCCATCCTCACACCCCAGCAGAGGATCGAGCAACTTGAGGACATCATCGAACGGTGAGGGCCCCTGTCAGAGAACCCAGACACCTGGGCTCCCAGCTCCCCTGCTTTCATTCTCCAGCCCCTGGTCCTGTCCCACAGAACCCAGGTGTCCGAGCTTCTGGTACCCACCTACACTATACCGGGAGATCCCACTTCTTTCTGAGAGCTGGTAGAGAACCCAGGCATCAGGCTTTCATTCCTCTTATCCCCCTAGATGGAGAACTCAGGTGTCCGGGCTCTCAGCCCCAACTCCCCGGCCAGAGAACCCAGGTGTCCAGGCTTCCACCCCATCCCACCCTTCCCTCCCAGTGAACCCAGGCATCTGGATTCCCAGTCTTCATCTCCCTCCATCCCTCCCCCGCAGAGAACTCAGGTGTCTGGGCTCCAGACAACACCACACTACCCTCTCAGAAGTGGGAGAGAACCCAGGCATCCAGGTTCCCTCCATCTCCAGTTCCCAACTCTCAGCCCTCCCTACTCCCAGAGAACCCAGGCATTCCCCACCCCTCACCTCCCCCTCCCACAAGACCCCAGGTGTCCAGACCTCTAACACCACATCTTGTTGTCCTCCCAGAACTGGGAGAGAACCCAGGCATCCATGGTCTTGCCCCCCCTGCTCTCGCCCCTGGGTGGCTGCCTGCCCTAATGCCCTCCTCTCCCCCTGCACCCCGGCAGGTTCATCTTCGTGCTGCCACCTGTGGAGGTTCCACCTGTGGCCCTGCACACATCAGACCCACCCCCCACACTGCGCCTACGGCACCAGGCCCTGGCGGCTGCCCTGCGCCGAGAGCTGTCACCGCGAGCCCGGGCCCTGCACCGTGTCGTCTGCAACATGCGCACTCAGTTCCCTGACCTGCGCCTCATCCAGTACGACTGTGGTATGTGGGCGGGGCTACTGGGGGATTGGGGTGTGGAGGTGGGGCCGGTCTCAGGAAGACGGAAGTGTGACCTGTGAAGGGGAGGGGCCAGGCCTGGATGGTGATGTGGCCAATCATGAAATGGGTGGAGCCAGCAGGGTGGACCTGTGGGGGGGGGGCGCCCAGGAATTTGGGGGTGGAGCTGATCTGGTAGAGGGCAGGGCCAGGAAGGTGGGACTGGGGCCCTTGTGAAAAGGTGAGAGGGGGGCGCAACTGGTGGGGGTGTGGCCACTCTGGTGATGGGCGGGCCCAGCATATGGGGGCAGGACTTATTGAGTAGGGGGTGGAGCTGATCTGCCCTGGGAGTGACCAGGAAGCTTGTGGGAGGGGCAAGCCTGGTATGGGGGTTGTGGCTAGTTTGTCATTGGGAGGAGCCAGGAGTTTGGAGGGCAGGCTTTATCTGGCAGGGGAGGGACCAGGACTGATTAGGCAGGAGGTGGAGCAAGTCCCACCCCTCCCCATCCCCCTGTGCCTGCCCCTGCCCCTGCCCCTGCCCAGGAAAGGCCAGGAAACAAGGACAAGGATGGGGAGATATGTCCAGCCTGGCAGGTGGAGGGAGGGGCCAGGAGGGGAGGGGTGGAGCCAAGCTGTTGCTGGGCCAGAGGCCTGGGAGGCCACACCCTCTGATGCTGGCCCTGCCCCCCTGCAGGGAAGCTTCAGACATTGGATCTGCTGCTGCGGCAGCTGAAGGCGGAGGCGCACCGCGTGCTCATCTTCACGCAGATGACGCGCATGCTGGACGTGCTGGAGCAGTTTCTCAACTACCACGGCCACATCTACCTGCGCCTGGATGGCAGCACCCGTGTGGAGCAGAGACAGGTGCCGGCCCCCCGCCCAGGACCCAGGCGTCCGGGTCCCCAGCTCCCCCTGCCCTCAGCCTCGATGTAATCCACCATCCCCACTCCTCTCCTGGGGGGACCCAGGCATTTCCCAGCTCCTCTTGCTCTCGCTGCCCAGCCTGAGAACCCAGGCATCAAGGCTGACGCGGGGTCCTCTGGCAGGCGCTGATGGAACGGTTCAATGCAGACAAGCGCATCTTCTGCTTCATCCTGTCGACACGCAGCGGGGGGGTGGGCGTGAACCTGACAGGCGCCGACACTGTGGTCTTCTACGACAGCGACTGGAACCCCACCATGGACGCCCAGGCCCAAGACCGCTGCCACCGCATTGGCCAGACTCGTGACGTCCACATCTACAGGTGCCCTGGGACCCTTCCAGCCCCCACTCCCTGTCTAGGGAGCCCAGGCATCCAGGCTCCCGGGCCCCCTGCTCGTAACCCCCAGTCTCCCAGCACTTAGGGAGAGAACCCAGGCATCTGATTAGCCTACCCTTCTCTAACCCATCAACCTCCCAGCTGTGGCTGGGGTGGGGTCGGGTGCTGTGCCCAGCCTGCCAGATCCTGTTATCCTTCCACAGCTGGAGAGAACCCACGTATCCAGGCTTCCAGTGCCCCCCCATGTAATCCACTTGGGAAGCCTGGATTCTCTCGCATAGCTAGGGGGCCTCCCAGCTCCAGGAGAGAACCCAGGTGTCCAGGTTCCCAAGTCTCACTGCCCTAATCCACCAGCCTTCCAGGCCTGTGGAGAGAACCCAGGCATCCGGGCTGCCAGCCCCCACTCTGGGGAGAGAACCCAGGAGTCTTGTCACATAACATGATGCCCTGGTCCTGCTATCTACCCCCTGAGCTCGGTGAGGGGTGGGGAGGTGGGGGCGGTACCTGGGAGAGGTCTGCCCTGTCCCGGGTCCTGGTGCTTAAATCTGCGTAGCCCTAACCCATTTGTCATTTGGAGGAAACCATAACTTGGCCCTCAGGTTTCTGCCCCC
>NW_005843164.1:274176-279135 GCF_000455745.1 Alligator sinensis
CTCTGGTGGGTGTGGCTTGCACCCCACACAGGTTTAACTCCACCCCCCTGCTGTTACCCCACCCCTAGGCTGATCAGCGAGCGCACAGTGGAAGAGAACATCCTGAAGAAGGCCAATCAGAAGCGCATGCTGGGGGACATGGCCATCGAGGGCGGGAACTTCACCACGGCCTACTTCAAACAGGTGAGGTCCCTCCCTGGGGAACCCAGGCGTCCAGGTGCCCAGCTCCCCTGCTCTCACCCCCCCAGCCCCCATTCCTCTCCCAGAGAAGCCGGGCGTCTGGGCTCCCAATCCTCTCAGCTCTCGTCCGCCAGCCCCACCCTTCTCTGAAAGAACCCAGGTGTCCGAGCTCCTGGCCTTTCCTGCTTTCATCCCCATCTCTCCTGGAGAATCCAAGCTCTCCAGCGTCCATCCTCTCCCCCACCCCACCATGCCCCTCCCAAAGACCCCAGGCTCCCAGCCCTCCCTGCTCTCACACCCCTCTTCCCTTCCATCGCTGGGGAAGAACCCAGGTGTCCTGCTGAGCTTGCTTTACATTTCCTCCTCTTTTACCCCCTCATGAGCAAGTTCCACCCCCCACCCCTGCCTTGCTCCCCTCTGATTGGTGGTTTCCGGCTGTCTGTCCTTAGCAAACAATTCGGGACCTGTTTGACATGCCGTTGGATGAGCCAGTCCGCAAGGATGGAGACGTGCCGGCCCCCACACCTGAGGATGAGGACGATCCCGTAGCCACCAAACAGACACAGATCCTGGAGCAGGTGTGGGCCGGGTTGCGGGGGGCTGGTCTTTGGGGGGGGCGCTCTGTAGGCAGGCAGAGGGGGTTGTGCGGCTGGGTCATGGGATTTGGGGGTGGTCTGTAGGTCCCAGTTGAGGGCCTAAGGAGTGGGAAACTTTGGGCCGGGGACCACTTGTTTTGATGATCTGTTGAAGGCCAGGGTGGGGAGGGGGACAGGGAGAGGGCTGACACGGTCTCTGCCCACAGAATCTGTGCCCATTACAGGGATGTGTGGGGAGCAGCTTGTGGCTCTGCCCCAGACCCTGGTCCCACCCCATTGTTACCATCCCATTTGCCTGGTCGAGCACCCCTCACCCCCGCCATGGTGGGTGCATGGTAGATGGGCCAGGGTGCCTGGGCAGCAGGGCTGGGATTGGCAGTGGTGTCCACACTGGCAGTGGCACCCACAAGGGGTCGCCACCTGTCCCTGTGGACTACAGCTCCCAGCGTGCCCCGCAGCCGCATATGCAGGTATAGGGTGGGCTGCACCCTGCGCCAGGCAGGACTGGCTGCATGCACCGTTGCCCAGGCTGCCCCTCGTGCCAGAGTCTGGGCTGGGTTGAGGGACCCACTGCAGGCTGCACAGAACCTCATGGTGGGCCAGATCCAGCCTTCAAGCCATATTTTGCCCACCCCTGGAGGGTGGGGGTGTGCCATGTCCAGAGTGGGGTTGTGGCCCAGGGGCAGGCTGTGGGCCCAGGCCCAAGCGGTGGAGGTGGGGGGTGGGGCCAGGCTACAGAGACAGCTGAGAGGGCTGCAGAGGGCATGGCAGGGGGGGGGGGGGGGACTGGGGGGCTGGGGCCAGCTGAGGCAGGCTGGGGTTGGCTGAATGGGGGTGGGGAGGAGGCAGAGCACAGGGGGCCAGGCCACGACTTGGCAGAGGGGAGCACTGCACTGGGGTGGGGTACGAAGGGTGTAAGGGCCAGACTGGTCCCAGTGCCCAGTAGAGCAGGAGAAATGGGTGTGCCCCAGGCTTGCTGGTGCTGCACCCTGGGATCCTCTGCCACCATCCCCCCAGCCTGGCGAGTGCCAGTCAGTCCTGGTGTCCACTGCCGTCCCCTGGCCCCCACTCCCTTCCCAGAGAACCCAGGCATCTGGGGTCCTATTCAGTCTCCAGCCTGCCACAGCTCCCTGGTTCTGCGTGTGTGCTGGCAGCAGGGACCAGTGCCTGGTGCCTAGGTTCTGTGTGGGCGGGTGGGCAACCCAGATGCTGGGGCTCTGTGGTGGGGTGTGGGCTGGCCCGGACGCTGGGGTTCCTGCTAATTGGGCCGTGCGTCCATGTGGCAGGCGCTGTGCAAGGCGGAGGACCCCGAGGACATCCGGGCGGCCACACAGGCCAAAGCGGAGCAAGTGGCCGAACTGGCTGAGTTCAACGAGAACATCCCACTGGACGCTGATGACCGGCCCCCACGCGATGACGATGAGGAGATGTCCAAGGCTGAGCAGGAGATAGCCGCCCTGGTTGAGCAGGTGCACCTCCAGACGCCTGGGTTGTGTGTGGGGGTGTATTTGTGTCTGTTCTGCATCCCTGGGGTGCAAGTGTGCATTGGTGGGGCCCAGATGCCTGGGTTGTGTGTGTGTGTGTGTGTGTCTGTGGAAGGGCCCTTCCTTGAACACCTGGGTTGTGTGTGTGTGCTGGGGGCGGGCCCAGACACCTGGGCTCCATAGGGGTGCCTGGAGTTCAGATGCCCTGAGGAGGGTAAGGGCCCAGGGGCAGGGGTGGACACCTGGAGTATGGGGCCCAGGTTCCTGGTTTATGCGTGTGTTGGGGGACCCCAGATGCATCGATTTGGGGGTGGGGTAGAATGTTCCGGGAACCTGAGTTCAGCATGCATGGGGTCTGGGCTCCCCTGCTCCTCCTGGAACGGGCACAGGACCTGGGCACCAGCCTGCTGGCTGACTGGTCAATTCTCCCCCCCCGGTAGCTGACGCCCATCGAGCGCTATGCCATGAACTTCCTGGAGGCCTCGCTGGAGGACGTCAGCCGCGAGGAGCTCAAGCAGGCTGAGGTGAGGCCCCACTCCTGCTGCCTCTCGCTTCCTGGGCATGGCGCGGTGCCCGTGGCTCCCTCTGTGCCCCGTGGCACCGCCCACTGGCCACACAGCACCAGTCTCCCAGGCTGTCGGAAGCCTCTGGCTCCGGGCTCCCGACCTTTCATGGAGACCACATGGTGCCCTGGCTCTGCCTCCTCAGAGGTGCTGGCTCCCCTGCCTTGGCTCCACTCTCTGAACTCATTTCCCCTTGTGCCCCACCTCCTTCCTTCACAGGCTCCGCCCCCCTGAACCCATGTGTCTCAGCATCCCCCCCCTTTCTCTTTCTTGCCTCTGCCCCACAGGCCCATCTACCCCAGATTGGTCCCTTAGCCCCTATCTACCTATCATGCCACCCTCTCCCTCAGCTGGCTCCACCCCCAGAAACATCTTTGTCCCATACCCTGGGTCTTCGCTTCACCTCCACACACAGCTCCGTGCCTTAGTTCTGCTACCGCGCCCAGGCCTACCTCAACCCCCAATTGGTCTCCATTGACCCCAGCTTCTCTGCCCCCACCCCCAGGAGCAGGTGGAGGCTGCCCGGAAGGACATTGACCAAGCCAAGGAGGAGGTGGTGTTCAAGCTGCCGGCCGACGAGGAAGCTGGGTGTCTGGGCGACGAGGTGGCCCATGCCAAGAAGAGCAAGAAGGCCAAGACACCCGCACGGGCTGGCCTTGAGCGCGCTGGCACCCGCGCCAGTGAGCGCCTGCGGGGCTCCCGCCTCTCCCTGCACGAGGCTGAGGACGCTGCTGAGGCCCCCCTGCCCCGTGGTCCTGTTCTGCGGCCCGCCCGCGGCACCCGGCAGGAACCCGAGGAGGCGGGAGAGGATGACCTGCCCCTGGTGGCCCAGCACACACGCAGCGCTGCCGTACGCCGGGACGAGACCCGCCGGGCCACGGCCAGGGCCCCAGGGGTGGCTGACAGGCCCCCCCAGCCACGTGCTGCTGCTGCTGCTGCTGCTGTCACCACAACCCACCGGACAGAGGCACCCAGGCCAGACCTAGGCAGTGGGGATAGGGCTGTACGCGCCACGCCAGCTGACAGAGCCCCCCGGCCGGCCCCCCCTAAACCAGAACCTCTGGGTGGCGGTGACCGGGTGCTGCGGCTACACCCACAGAGGACTGACAGCACCGGGGATAGGGGCCCCAAGCTCCTGGAGCCTGAGAAGGAGGGCGTCCAGCCAGCCTCGCCGCAGCTCCCAGTGCCTGAGACGCCATTGCCCAGGGAGGATGTGGCCCCAAGCTGCCAGGCACCAGAGGCTGCTCCTGAGCAGGCCGTCGTGGAGCGGTGTCCTGCCTCAGAGACGCTGCCTGATGAAGCACTGGGGGAGCCCCAGGAGCCGGAGCCACCGGCTCCCAGTGTTGTGGCATCCCCTTGCCTGCTGGGTGAGCCCGAGGTCCAGTCAGCCCCCAGCCCCCCTGAGGCACCCACCGGCCCTGAGCACAACGGCCCCCCACCCTTGCCCCCACCTGATGCTGCCATGGAGCCGCAGGTCCCCATGGAGGAGCCACCAGGAGACCCAGTACCGGACACGGCAGCCACGGCCTCGTCCTCAGGCAGCCCATCGCCAGCCAAGACGCCGCCGCGGCGCCGCACCAGTGCCGATGTGGAGATCGGGCAGAATCACCGGGGCCAGGACGGGCCTGCCGCCAAGGTCCTGCGCAAGCTTCCGGGCCGCCTTGTCACGGTGGTGGAGGAGAAGGAGCTGGTTCGGCGCCGGCGCCGCTGCCACCGCAGCACCCCCATGGCCCCCTCCCAGCCTGAGCTGCCCACCGGTGCTGTGCTGAGCCCCAGCGGCAGCTCGGCCCACAGCGTCTCGGAGCCTGAGCTGTCGCCAGCCACCAAGGACCCACCACAGCTCCGCAACCTCCCTGCTCGGCGCCGCATTGAGCTGGAGACCCGTGGTGGCACCCACCCCACCAAGCCTGAGGAGCCCACCCCACCACCCCCTAAGCGGAAACGTGGCCGTCCCCCCAAGAACCGCTCACCCGAGCAGGCGGGGAAGCCATCCCCTCCCACCCAGGACCCAGAGCCGGCATTGCGGGGCAAGGGGAGCCGCGCGGTTTCGCCCCGCACCAAGGCAGAGAGCAGTGAGGCAGAGTCGCCGCTAGAGAAGCGGCGCCGGGGGCGGCCCCCCAAAACCCCCGCTGGCCC
>NW_005843164.1:279438-282625 GCF_000455745.1 Alligator sinensis
CCCGGCGCCGCCGGCCTCCGCCCCGGCGCCCACCCCGTGCTGACCGCGTGCTCCGCAGCGCCCGCCCTGTGCCGGCCTCCGGCACCAGAGGCCGCAAGCCCAAGACGTGACCGGCTCCAGGAACGGACTGCGTGACCACTACTTGAAGGGCCGGGGATGAGTCGCCTCTCCCGGCCTCTCCTCACTCCTATGGACAGCTCCGGGCACGGGGGGCTGGGCTCTAGCGCCTCCTGGTTCTTTGGGTTATTTTTTACTCCCTAATACCCCTGGCTGGGGCAAAAACAACCCCCTGCCTTGATTTCTACCCCCCTCCTTGATTTCTACCCCCCTTCCCTTTTTAACTCGATCTGGGTTTTTAAAACATGGCGACCAAATTTGCAGGACCCCCTCCCTGGCTCCCCACTACCCCCACCCCTTGTTTTCTCCAGGCCCGGAGCCCAGCGGGTGGTGGCGGTGCTGCCATGAGGGGGTGGGGACATACTAGGACATGGCACGGGGATGTGGTGGGCCTCTCTCTTCCCCTCTTACACGCGCACACACTTCCAGGTGTCTGGGGGATGTACACACTAGACTTCCAGGGTGCATGTATTTGCATGCTTACCTTGGGGTCTGGGCCACATACATACACATCCATGTGTCCAGGGGACATACACACACACATGCACATGGATTTCCAGGGTCTGTTCACACACTTACCTTGGTGTCTAGGTCCTGCACAGACATCTAGGTATCTAGGGTGCTTGTATATGCATGCACACTTACCTAGGGGTCTGTTCTCTGTTGCTCACACACATGCCCACATACCCCTAGGGAGCTAGGCCACACGCAGATGAGGTGGCTTGGGGGACTGACAAAAAATCGAGGCACGTGGGAGACGGGTGCAAAGGACATGGATGGATAGACAGTTGTACACACCCCCCCACACACGATACACACGTGTGTCTGGGCTGTTAAGAGACCTATAAAACGTAAAGCATCTGAGACCTGGACCTCGGCTCCCACACCCCCTCTGAGCCCAGGTGTACGGGAACTACATGCACACACTTTCAATCCAGGTCCTTAAGACACAAACATACCCCTGAATGCAGAAAGTCAGGGTCCACACACAAACACCCTGCTGCCCCCAGGTGGCCAGGGTCTGTACAAGCACCACACGTTGCTGAACCTGGGTGTCCAGGATGGACATGCGCGCGCACACAACCAAGATGGTTGGGGAACACTCCTGGAAAGCCCCAACTTCTCGGAGACAGACACCAGCCACAGGCATCCGCCCCCTGACCCCCAGAGGACCCAGGCGTCCGGGCCACACGTGCCGGAGGAGCCACCCTTTTTAACGATGGACGTTCTCAGCCTTCGGCTGGGCTAGCCCCCCCCTCAGTGTACAGCTCTCGATGTAAAATAGGTTCTTTTGAACATAATCTATGCAAAGGTTATTTTGTATAGGGGAGCACAGCTGGTCCCCCAGCCCCCACTGTGGGGGGGTGGTGGCCGGTCTCTGGGGGGTGGGGGGCCGTGTTCCCGCGGGGCTGTCTTTCCTA
Organism: Alligator sinensis; assembly: GCF_000455745.1. Taxonomy (NCBI): domain Eukaryota; kingdom Metazoa; phylum Chordata; order Crocodylia; family Alligatoridae; genus Alligator; species Alligator sinensis. The sequence goes on from NW_005843164.1 coordinate 280,977, forward strand.
CTGAAGCATGTTCAGAACTTGTACAGAGGTGCGATGTAATCTTTCTGCCGGATAATGCTATGAATAAAGTGTTCCAAAAAAAAAAGAGAAAGGCCCCCCAAAACTGCCGGTGGGTGAAGTGCGTCTAGCTCTGGGGCGCGGCACAAGCACAGGCTGCGTAGAACAGCGAGGCTGGATTTGCAGCCCCTCTGGGGATGAGCAGCCACAGCCAAGGCTGCCCTGGATGCCATCCCATATGGCGCCATCTATGTGGGTTCCATATAAGGGCAGTCTCTACCACTGGTCCAGCCATATAAGGTCAGGTTGTACCACTGGCTGTGCCATATAAGGGCACGCAGAGGGGCTATACCACCTGGCTATGTCATAGCCAGGCTCTCCCCCACATGCCATATAAAGGTGCTGGGGGGGGTCATACCACCTGGTTATGGCGTAGAAGGGCACTCAGGTGGGTTGTACCACCCCCACATGCCTCAAGGAAACTTGGAGGCGCTGTACCACCTGACTCATGAAAGAGCACTGAAGTGGGTCACACCACCCTGTGCATGCCATAGAAGGGCATCCAGGTGGGTCATACCAGCCCCTGGTGTACCACATAAGCGCGTTTGGTGGGGTCGTACCACCTAGCTGTACTACATGAGGGCATTTGGATGGGGTTGTACCACCTGGCCATGCCACAAAAGGGCATTCAAGTGGGTCATAACACCCCCACGTCCCATATAAGGGCATTTGGATGGGGTGCCACCTGGCTATGCCATTGAGGGGGCACTCAGATGGGTTGTACCACCCCCCACGTGCCATATAAGGGCATTTGTACAGGGTTGTACCACCTGGCTGTGGGTCATACCACCCCCGTGTGCTATATAAGGGTTGGAACCCCACAGCTGTGCCATGCAAGGGCATTTGGTGGGGCTGTACCATCTGGCTGTGCCACATGAGGGCACCTGGAGGGATTGTACCACCTAGCTGTGCCACATGGGGGGGTGGAGGTATTTGGACAGGTTGTACCACCTGACCATGCCGTATAAGGGTATTTGGTGGAGTCCTATCACCTGGCTGTGCCATATAAGGGCGTGGAGGGGCGGGCTCAAGCTGACTCCCCAGCACAGGAATGCACAAGGACCGGTTCCTGGGGGTGGGGGCCCCCCAGCCCTGCGCCCCACCCGGGCCAGGCCCGAGCCTGTGTGAACCCAGGATCCCTGCTCCACCCCGCAGCCCCCGCCCGCTACCAGAGCACCCAGGCAGCCGGGCTCTCCGCCCTCCCCACCCCGGGGAGCCCACCCACCCGCTCCCAGTCCGACCCCGACCCCGACCCCGACCTGGGCAGCATCGAGGCAGGAGGGAGGCGGCCGGGACATCCCCCCGCAAGGGGCCAGGTGAGAGACCCTATCTCCTTCCCTCCCCTCCCTGCAGGCAGGGGCAGGAAGGGTGGGGGCTATGGGGATACCCCCCCAAAAGGCACCACCCCAGGGCTCCCCGGTGCCTTGTTCCACTCTGCCGTTCCCCACCAGCTCCACCCCAGAGCTGGTCGCATCACAGCAGGTGACGGCCCTGATGGGGGCCAGGCCGCAGCCCCTACCCCTACTCCCGGAGAACCCAGGTGTCCGCGTCCCCCCTTCCTCTGACTGTCTCCCCTGCAGCCGCCAGCCCCA
>NW_005843164.1:282797-283029 GCF_000455745.1 Alligator sinensis
GAAGGCCCCGGATGCGGCGCTGTGGGCCCGGCGCTCCCTCCGCCTCTCCCTGCTCAGCATCGGGCTGTGGGTCTTCCTGCTCCTCCTGCTGCCCCTGCTCATCTACCTCGTCTCCTACCTCCTTGCCCGCGCGGAGTGACCCCCACGCCTGCCACCACCGCCGCGCCCACCGCTGGGATCCAAGAGTCGGTGAAGAGTCGGCCGAGAGGGCGCCCCGGCTGGCCCGCACCTC
>NW_005843164.1:283363-283934 GCF_000455745.1 Alligator sinensis
CCCGCCCCACCACCCCACCGCCTACCGTGTCGCCGCCCGCCCCCTGGGCCCCCTGCCCCTGCCCACCACCCCTGCCTCCACCTCCAACGCCTACCTCCACGCACAGCCCTCCCTGCCCCTGCTTGGCCCCGCTGTGACCTCGGCTGCCCCCCCCGCCCGGCTGGGGGCGAGGAGGCCTGGCCTGGCGCCACGCTGGAATAAAGCGCGCAGCCGTGGACTGTGTGTGCGTGTACACACGTGTGTGCACACGTGTTGGGTGCCTGGGACCCACGGCGGGGGGGGGTCTCTCCCCGCTGCCCCATGCTGGGGGGTGCCAGGGTGGTGGTGGAGGGCCCCCACCCCCCGAACCCCCTTGACCTTTGACCCAAAGGGACCCTCTGACATGTGACCTCGGCCGAGGTCACGTGGCCTGTCCGGATGGGGAAGGTCCCGGGTAGGGTGGGACGCCCCGCGCCCCGTAACACCACGTGACCAGGTTGCGTCATCACATCGTTGTCACCCTGGATACCCTTCTGATTGCCCCACCGACTGGCCCCTTTAAGAACCCCCCCTCACTCCCCATTGCCTAGTG
>NW_005843164.1:285549-286560 GCF_000455745.1 Alligator sinensis
GAGCTGGCGCCCGAGCACTCCTCGCCGCAGCAGCTGGAGGAGGTCCGTGCCGCCACCGCCAAGGAGGTCGCCATCTTGCGCCAGCTCGCCGGGCACCCCCACATCAGTGAGTTGACCCATCACCTCCAACCCCAGGCACCCCTGCCAGTGACCGTCCCGACATCCACCCCGACCTTTCTGAACATCGCCATGTGACCCTCGGGGCTGTTCCTGGGCATCCCCATGGCAGTGTGTGACCTCTGACCTCATAGGTACCCCACCCCCGTGAGCGACCCCTGACCACCTGGGACCCCCCCATTTCAGTGGGTGATCCCTGACCTGTGACCTCCTGGGCACCCCTTCATCCCTAAGTGATGCCTGATCTCTGACCCCCGGGCCCTTAGGCACCTCTGTGTCAGTGAGTGACCCCTGACCTCTCTGGGCATCAGTGTGTGATCCCCTCCAACCCCCTGCATCAGTGACTGACCTTTGACCCCAACACTTGCCCTCTCTGGGCATCAGTGAGTGACCCCCTGACCTGCATCAGTGACCTCTGACCCCCCTCAGCACCTGTATATCAGTGTGTGACCTTTGGCCTCTCTGGGCATCAGTGAGTGACCGCCAGGTACCTCATCTGGCCCCCCCCATAGCACGGAACTGGGCCCAGTATGGCCAGACTCCCTAGGTGGGGGGAAACTGGGACCAGTATGGTGGGGGAACTGGGGCCCCACCTCACGGCACCCTCTCCCTGCAGTCACCCTCATCGATTCCTACGAGTCGGCCACCTTCGTGTTCCTCGTGTTTGACCTGTGAGTACCTGCCCCTCTCGCCCCTTAAATAGTCCCCTTAAATGCCCCGGGGTGGGGGCAGGGTATGAATTTTTTCTTTGAAAAAATTATCAAGGCTAAGTTCATCACGGGGGCACAGAAGGGAATTGGTGAGTATTTATTCACCAAGGCGCCCCCGGGGGTTACAAGAAATAATGGCCACAAGCTAGCAGAGAGCAGATTTAGACTGGACATTAGGAAGAAC
>NW_005843164.1:286644-289749 GCF_000455745.1 Alligator sinensis
TCGAGCGGGTGCCATCTAGCCCCAGCACGCTTCCCTGCCTATGCAGGGGGTCGGACTCGATGATCTATTGAGGTTCCTTCTGACCCTAACATCTATGAATCTATGAATAAGACCAGCAGCCTTGAGATGGGCGAGACCATAGAGATGCCTAGCAAAGAGGGGCCAGAGTGCCTACAGGGCCACACTATGGTGGTGGTGGAGGTTGGAATTGCCCCTGGCTCTGGAAGGGGGGTCTTATTCCCCCCCCCCCGGCTAATACCCCCTCCTCTATTGCCCCAGGATGCGGCGAGGGGAGCTCTTCGACTACCTGACCGAGAAGGTGACCCTCAGCGAAAAGGAGGCCAGGTAAGTGCCCCCCCGCACTCCCAGTCGCCCCTTGCTGGGCAATTAGGAGGAAGTGAGGCAAGCCCTGAACGCTGTCATTGGGTGGGGAGCCATAGAGATGCCTGGAGGAAGACGTACCAGAACATCCCCTCGTGGCACCTACAAACCACCTCCACTTCCACATAGCCCCAGCTTGTGTCCCCCTGATCCCTGAAAAGCCCCCGGCTGGGGCTGGGGCTGGGGCAGGGCCAGGGCCAGGGCCAGGAGGGTCCTCGTGGTCAGGTTAGCCAAGACGGGACCATAGAGATGCCCAGGGGAAGACATACCAGAGAGTCTGTCCCTGCCCGAGACCTACTGGGCTGTACTTTGGCACCCCCGGGGTCCAGGGGTGGGACTGCACCCACTCCTTTTCATGGCCCAGCCAAGAAAGAGACCATAGAGATGCCCAAGGGGGAAGGAAGACAGGCCAGAGAGTCCCTTCCCTGCTTGAGGCCTACAGGGATGGTCATTGGTGCCCCCTGGTGGCCAGGGGTGGACCTGTGCCCCCTTTTTGTGTCCCGGCTAAGAAAGAAGAGACCTTAGAGATGCCCAAGGGGGAAGGAAGACGGGCCAGAGAGTCCCTCCCCTACCTGGGTTCTAGGGGGCTGCCCCCCAGTGGCTGTGACAGGCACTGCTCCCGCCCCATCTCCCCTCCCGCCCCGCGCAGGGGCATCATGCGGGCGCTGCTGGAGGCCGTGAGCTACCTGCACGCCCAGGGCATCGTGCACCGCGACCTGAAGCCTGAGAACATCCTGCTGGACGAGGAGCTGCGCGTGCGCCTCTCCGACTTCGGCTTCTCCTGCCACCTCCCGCCCGGGCAGCGCCTGCGGGGTGAGCCCACGGGCTGGGGCGCCGGCGGGTGGCCTGGCTTAGAGGTGGTAATGTTGGGGGGGGTAGATCAAGGGATTTGACACCCAGGGGACCAGTGACTTGGCCATACGGGTCCCAGTCTCTCCCTCCCTCCCCCCCGCCCCCCAAAGTTCCCAGTCCATACTGGTCTCATGTTGCCTCTCCCAGGATTCCCAGTTATGTGGCTCTATTGGTCCCAGTTCTCCTAACCAGGGATCCCAGTCACCTGGCTGTGCTGGTCTCAGTCTCCCCAGCTGTACTGGTCCCAGTTCCCCCCCTTCCAAGAGTCCCAGTTATGTGGCCATGCTAGTCCCAGTTCCCCAGCCATACTGGTCCCAGTTCTTCCCCAAAAGAGTGTCAGCTCCCTGGCCCCACTGCAAACAGTTTCCTGGCTATACCAGTCCCAGTTCTGTGGCATTGCTGGGCCCAGTTACCCAGCGATGCTGGCTCCAGTGGGCGGTGGCAGGTCTCAGGCCCCTCCTCCTGCTGGCTCTGACCCCACCCCCCTGCCCCCCAGAGCTGTGTGGGACCCCCGGGTACCTGGCCCCTGAGATCCTCAAGTGCTCCATGGACGAGACCCACCTGGGCTACGGGCACGAGGTTGACCTGTGAGTGACCCCGCCCCCTTGGGCAGGGGGTGGGGCCTGGGCAGGGGGCGGAGCCACCTGGTGGTGGAGGGAGGTGCTGCAACTCTGTGAGAGAGACCATTTGTGTATGGGGGGGTGGGAGAAACAATTTTTCCAGGGAGAACCTGTATGTCCATGGTGGGTGTTGGAAGAGCCCATTTGTCCAAGGGAGGGGTTGGGAGAACTCATCTCGGGTGGGGGGGGGAGCCCATCTTCTGATCTGCTGGGGGGGAATGGAAGAAGCCATTTACCTATTGCAGGGGAGGAATTGGGAGATCCTAACCAAGAGGTGGGAGGGTCCATCTGTCCAGGAGGGTGGGGGCACTGCGAGTCTGACTGCTGCAGGGTGGGGGCAATGAAAGAACCCATCTGTCAGGGGAGGGCAATTGGGAGAGACCATCCACCCATTGGAGGGGGAGTTGGGGGAGTCCATTTGTTCATGGGGGGGGTGTTGGGAGAGCCCATCTGTTTGGTGGGGGGAATAGAAGACACCATTCACCTGCCTGAGGGCAGGAGGGATGGGAGACTCCATCTGCCTATCTTGGGAGGGGGAGGCTGCCAGAATCCATCTATCCAGGAGGGCAGGGAGGTTGGGAGAGTCCATTTCTCTGCCCCAGGGGCGGTTGGGAATAGATGAACCCACCTAGCCAGGGAGGAGGGAGGTTGGGAGAGCTCATCTATCTATTGGAGACGGGGATGTTAGGAGAGCCCATTCATTTGTGGAGGGGGGCAATACAAGATACTATTTATTTGTCTGTTCGGGAGGGCCTATCTGTCCAGGAGGGTGCAGGAATTGGGAGAATCCATCTCTCTGTCCTGGGGGGATGAAAGAGTCCATGTATCTGGGGAGGAGGGGGGTTGGAAGGGCCCATCACCTTTGTGGGGGGAGGGGTTGGGAAAATCCATGCGTCATGGCTTGGGGATGAGATTGGATTGGGATAGCCCATGTGTCCTGTCTTGGTGGGGGGGATTGGGAGAGCCCATGTATCATGGCTTGGGAGGGGGGCAGATGGCCCCATGTTGGTCGGGGCAAGGAGGGGGGTGTCCTACTCCTTCCCCTCCCCAGCAGGCAGGTGACATGTCTGCCCGGCAGGTGGGCATGTGGCGTGATCTTCTACACGCTGCTGGCCGGGTCGCCGCCCTTCTGGCACCGCAAGCAGCTGCTGATGCTGCGCATGATCATGGAGGGGCGCTACGTCTTTGGCTCCCCTGAGTGGGATGACCGCTCCGAAACCGTCAAGGACCTGGTGAGCGCCACCCCCCCCTC